>NW_027453568.1:0-80000 GCF_964194025.1 Convolutriloba macropyga | reverse complement strand
CGTGCGTTCGCGCCTTCATTTTTTGCTTTTATGAGAGCCACTAATAATTCTGCGTTGTTTTTTGTTTAATAATTCATATTTTTAGAATGGAAAAGAAAAAGGAAAATTGAAAAGCGTCGCATTTTCATCATAGCTAAAGAAATGAAATAAATTGCACTCAGACTATCTGGTCACGTTCAATCGAGTAATGTGGCAATATATTTGAGCTGAATTTTTTTGACATAATTTTCAGTAAAAATCTCGACCTGGGCAGAACAAAAATGGAGGCGCGTTAGGATATCGATCAAACTATAGTCTTAAACTTAGTGAAAAATAGAAAGAAAGTTTAACTTACCAGATTAGAGAGACAGAAGAAAATTGATTTTAATCAGAGAATTTATATAAATGAATCGTCAAGAAATGGTGCTTATAAGCAATATTTGGTTCAAATTGGTGAATCTAGATAACTAATATTAGAGTGAGATTCTTAGATGTAAAATCTTCCCAGCATGTATTGAATGATTATGATATCTCGGGAAATGTGAACGAATTCTTAGAAAAGTGTAAATGCATACCATCTATGGTATCCCCTGCGACTGATTTCTGGGATATTTACAGAAGCGAACCATATTGGGTAACCCTTGCGACCCCCACTGTAAATCATGGTGCTAAGATTAGTTTTGTATCTTGACTTTCTCGCACTGATAATGGGTACATAGACAGCTGATTTTTTTTAGCTTTTTTTCATCCCCAAAATCAAAGCACCATCTTGATCTAATAATCAGATCTCTCCTGTAAATCTCTAAATTGTACTGTAAAATATCTTTCTTGTTATTCTCTAATTTTGAGAAATTTATTTTTCTACTAAGTTAAAAACGCTTTTCTTCCGCTTGCGAAAACCCATAACACAACAATGCGAAAAAGGCATCTGATTTTCTGTTGAATGCTCAAATGACTCAAAGTTAAATGCTTCCTTTGAAAAACCTCAAAAGTTTACGTATTTGCGTTTGTGTTGCAAATTTGGTTTTAAGCAGAAATGTTTAAAAAGGAATACCAAATAGTTAATAAAACTTCACCTGGTCATTCAATCAAAACTTGTAGAATTAATTTTACCGATCTAATGGCTAACTATTTCCTAAAAAGAAACGTAAAAGAAATAACCCATCTGTTGCTGAAACGTAGGTTACAAATTCTGACAGATCAACACTTCATTTTCCACAAGAGCTTTAATAATGTCTGACATTGGTGCAGTATTTTTTAAATCTATAATTGATCCACCCAACGTTGATGTAAATTTTATGGTATTGTGATTTAAGTACCTTTAACCTTTAATTACATTATAAAACCATTAGAATACCTTAATTACATCACTGTTTGGTACTATCAATTATAGATATAAAATCAAAAAATAAGGTCAATTATCTCAGCAAAAATGCAGTTTATGGGCCCAGCATTTTTCTAGGTCTTAAAACTATTTTCTAAAACAAAACTAATTTGTTGTTGACAATCATAATCCTTTTCTGCTCAGTACTTTTTCTTTTCACAACTGTTTTGCCTGCTCAAATTACGATGGATCAACAGACAGTGAAGCTCCTGAACTACACAGGAAAGGCACAGGACTTTCCAATCTTGAGCACAAGATTTGTGGCAATGATGTAGACGAAGCGACTCTACAAATCGATACTTGGTACAGAGGTGCAACCCAACGAGCCTGCACCACTAGCCAATGGGGCGAGCAATGATGAAAAGAAGAACCACAAGGTGCTGAAGGATGCATATGAGAAGGAAGTTGCAGACATTAAGGAGAAACGGAACATAGTGTGGTGCCATCTGGCACTGACTCTAGATGCAACAACCCTCATGCTGATAAGACATGACTGTGGGGGAGATGACGGCATCGGAGATGGAGCAAATGCTTGGAAGCTTTTGAAAGAGAGATTTAAGAGTGTGGAGACGCCGAGTGATGACTTTGGTGGCACAACTTGCTCGACTGCAGCTCGAGGATGCTGAGGATTTGGACAACTTCTTCATCAGAGGACAGAAATTGCTCACGAAGCTACAAGAAGCTGGGGAAGCAGTATCAGAGATCCTCTTCAACGCCTTGGTCCTCAATGGTCTGCGAATGATGTATGAAAGTTTTGTTATACAGGAAAGCTTTAACCCGGCAACGAACTTCATAGTGCTGAGAAAAAGGCTTCACAACTTCCACGAGAGCACAGCACAGAGACACAAATGACAATGTGATTCAGTGGCACTGGCAGTGAAGCGTGACTTCAAGAAGGGACCCAAGATTGGAAAGTGCTTTGTGTGTGGGATCCCTGTACACTTTGTCAAGGACTGCAGGAGGAAGGAGACATTACAATGCAGCAAGTGTGGTGAGAAAGGTCAATCAGACAGGGCATACAAGAGACAAAGAGATGGAGGCAAACAGGAGTCAGTGGCAATTGGTCCAACATTGGCTTCACCGGATGAGCAATACTGGGCAGCTCTTACGCAGTGGAAGACAGCAGGCATGCTAGTGGACAGTGGTTGTACAGATCACATAGTGACGAACATCGAGGCGTTCCTGGACTTTGTGGCCATTCAATCAGTGGTCAGAAATACGAACGGAGAGGCTTCCAGAGTGGTTGGCAGAGGCTGTGTGAGGATCAGCATACCCTCAAATAAAGGGGAACTCCAATGCGAACTCAAAAATGTTCTGTGTGTGCCGGACTATTCTTCAAACCTCCTATCAGTCTCAAGATGTACGGAGTGCGGACATAGCTTCAATTTCGGAAAAGAAACACCTGCATGAAACCCCAGAAGGGAACTCGGGTAAAACTAACATAATAATATAATCTGTTTTACTTACACTGCAGCGTTCTAGAATTCAAGATGAGTTCCAACAGCGTGAAAGATGATAGTGCAACGAAGTGGCAAAGATGATTGGTTCATTTGAATCAAGCGGATGTGGTCAGCAATGCACCAGAGAGAGGGGGTAACTCGATGGTGTATGCAATGTGTGTGCATTGGCCAAGATCACAAAGACTCCAGTGCCAACAGTGGCAGAGACGCAAGCAGAAGAGAAGCTGGAGATGGTGTTCACAGACGTGATGGGACCTTTCAAAGTAGATTCACTGTCAGGGTTCCGGTTCTGCATTGTGTTTGCAGACCAGTACAGGAAGTTTGTGTTTGTGGACTTGCTTAATGCAAAGAGTGAAGCACTGGCCAGCCTGAAGAAATTTCTTCTCAGTGTGGGGACGCCTAAGAAGCTGAGGCAGGACAATGCGAAGGAGTTTCTCTCAGAGCAGTTCAAGACATACTGCTAAGATGCAGGCATTCTACAGGAGAAGACCATACCAGAGACGCCACAACAGAATTGGTTAGTTGAGAGGTGCAACAGGACACTGCTGGAGATGGCAAGATGTTTGCTCATTGACTCAGGACTTCCCAAGATGATGTGGGGAGCAGCAATTCTTCACGCAACAAGAATCAAGAACTTGGTTGTTAGACAAGGAGAAGAAAAATGCCCAGCAGAGCTGATGCGAGGTTTAAAACCTAAGCTTTCAAATAGTAAACTATCTATTTTTGGTTGCACAGTCTTCATGAGGAAGCGGGACATAGATGTCAGCAAACTTGAACCCAAGGCACGAGAAGGAAAGTTTGTGGGTTACACTGAAGGAGACAACGGATACCTGGTGTACTTACCCAACACACGCATAGTTGTGGCAGTTCGAGATGTGAGCATCAAGGAGTCCGAAGTGGGCTTAATCCCTGACAACACAGAGACGCGCGACCTACTAGATGAGGGGTCAAAGCAACTGGCAATCTGGCACCCAGATGATGGTCATCAAGACAATGACAACAAAGAGGAGCAGGGCACATCTACTGCAATAAAGCATGAGTGGCATGACGCAGAGAGCGTGAAGACTCAAGAAACGACACTGAGACGAGATGCCTCAGATGTTGAGAAAGCAGCACTAGATGAAGGGTCTACTGCAACAATAGGGAGTCACAGAGACTCAGAGTCACTGGAAGTCAGTGACACAGAAGACTTTTCACAGTTAGAGACAGTTGGCTTCAATGAAGATGCACTGGAACACGCGGACAGAGCAGAGCCTAGACGAGGGACATGAGCGAAGAATGTTCCGCAATTTTTTGGAGAAGTCAGGACCTATCTTGCTGTGACTGAGGGTAACTATGTGGAACGCAAAACGGTCTGCCAAGCCAAGAAAACTGACGAATGGGACCAGTGGTACCGGGCAATGAATGATGAGGTCAAGGCACCCCAAGACAACGAGACTTGGGACCTAGTGAGACCGCCCACAGACAGGGACGTCATACTGGGAAAATGAATCTACAAAGTGAAATTGAGACCCAGTGGTCAAGTCGACAAATACATATACGCTATGTGGCGACAGGCTTCAAACAAGTGTGAGGACTGGACTACTTTGAGACTTTTGCGCCTACCTGTAAGCCAGAGACATTCAGGATTCTACTTCAGCTATCATCGAAGCAGGGCCATGTGATGCACCAATTTGATGCCAAGACTACTTTCCTGCACTCAACAATCGAGGAAGAAGTGTATCTGGAACATCAACAGGAGTTTGTAAAACGCGGATCAGTTGGGAAGAAGTTAGTATGTCGACTAAATAAATCAATTAATAGTTTGAAACAGGCTGCTAACAACTGGTACAAAGAACTGGCAGACTTCCTACTGAGAAAGGGGTTCACCAGAAGCAGGAACGATCACTGCTTGTTCGCAAGATCAGAGGAAGAGGATCACACCTTCATTTTGGTCTGGGTTGACATCATAGTGGCATGAAGAAGTATGACAGTGACCTCCAATGTCAAGAAAGCACTAGAGGCAACATTTCACATGGGGGAGACTACACTGGTTTCTGGGCCTTAGAAACAGACAAGAAGAGGGCAAAGGCACAGTCGACCAAGAACACTACATTGAAACAATGCTTGTGCGTTTTCAAGTGGATCAATGCAAATCCCCAAGAACTCCAGCTGATTTGAATTTGAAACTTCAGACAGCAAAGAACGGAGACGAAGAAGTGGACCAGAGGATCTACAGAAGCTTGGTTGGATCATTTCTTTATCTGGCCAAACAGACGAGGCCAGACATCATGTTCACAGTCAACATTCTGTCCGCGCCTGACACATGACCGCAACTACCAATCAACACTGGCTATGTGGAGAACGACTTCTGCGATATCTTCAAGGTTCAAAAGGTTTTAAACTTACTTACACAAAAGAGGCTAGTTATGATTTAGTAGGGGGAGAGTGATGCAGACTGGTCTGGAGATGTGAACGACAGAAAATCAACAACGGGCTATTACTTCGAGCTCAACGGACGTGGCGCAGCACTCAGCTGGGGTGTCAAGAAGCAGGCCACAGTTGCTCTTTCTTCATCAGAAGCAGAATATCAGGGCATGGCAGCAACAGTTCAGGAAGCACTCTACCTGAAACAACTTCTAGAGGATTTTGGCGTCCAACAGAAACGTCCAATAGCAATTGGAGAGGACAACCAAAGTTGTATCAAACTTTGCCAAAATCCAGTCATGCACAAGAGGAGCAAGCACATCGAGACACTGTTTCACTTCTTTTGGGACAAGACGGAGGATGGGACTATTTCGATTCATTACGCTCCTACAGACAAAACGGCAGCGGACATCTTCGCAAAGTCCTTACCCGTTCCGAAAGTGGAAACATTCAGAGCAGTTCTGATGGGAACAGACTCTTCGCAATCAGCTCAAGTCTGAGTGGGGGTTTTAGAATATCGATCAAACTATAGTCCTAAACTTAGTGAGAATTAGAAAGAAAGTTTAACTTACCAGATTAGAAAGACAAAAGCAAATTCATTTTAATCAGAGAATTTATATAAATGAATCGTCAAGAAATGGTGCCTAGAATCAATATTCGGTTCAAATTGGTGAATCTAGATAACTAATATTAAAGTGAGATTTTTTGATGTAAAATCTTCCCAGCATGTATTGAATGATTATGATATCTCCGGAAATGTGAACGAATTCTTAGAAAAGTGTAAATACATACCATCTATGGGATCCCCTGCGACTGATTTCTGGGAAATTTGCAGAAGCAAACCATATTGGGTAACCCTTGCGACCCCTCACTGTAAATCATGGTGCTAAGATTAGTTTTGTATCTTGACTTTCTCGCACTGACAATGGGTATATATACAGCTGATTTTTGAGCATTTTTTCATCCCCAAAATCAAATCACCATCTTGATCTAATAATCAGATCTCTCCTGTAAATCTCTAAATTCTACTGTAAAATATCATTCTTGTTATTCTCTCATATTGAGAATTTTATTTTTCTACTTAGTTAAAAACGCTTTTCTTCCGCTTGCGAAAACCCATAACCCAACAAGGCGAAAAAAGCATTCAATTTTCTGTTGAATGCTCAAATGACTCAAAGTTAAATGCTTCCTTTGAAAAACGTAAAAAGTTTACGTATTTGCGTTTGTGTTGCAAATTTGGTTTTAAGCAGAAATGTTTAAAAAGGAATACCAAATAGTTAATGGAACTTCACCTGGTCATCCAATCAAAACTTGCAGAATTAATTTTACCGATCTAATGACTAACTATTTCCTAAAAAGAAACGTAAAAGAAATAACCCATCTGTTGCTGAAATGAAGGTTACAAATTCTGACAGATCAACACTTCATTTTCCACAAGAGCTTTAACAATGTCTGAAATTGGTGCAGTATTTTTTAATTACATTATAAAACCATTAGAATACCTTAATTACATCACTGTTTGGTACTATCAATTATAGATATAAATTCGAAAAATAAGGTCAATTATATCAGCAAAAAAAGCTCAATTAAATGAGATGAAAGGCAGCCTGAGGGTCTCTGTGCACATGAAGCGCTTTTCCTAAGTGAATTAGTAGTCTCATCTATAAATGCTTTATACACGCATTGGAAAAATACTAACTGATATCGCAAGCAGATGTGTCTTCGGGTGGACATGCTCGTACTTTGCAGTTCAAGAAGACAGTGTTGAGGGAGGTGGAGCCAGATAAGTACCATCCAAATGCCGTGAATTTGAAGAACTCCTCGTCCGATTCAGAACCAGGCAGTCGAGCAAATGTATCATCTGAGGGACACCTTTGATTTATAAAGAGTATGTTAGATCAAGAAAAAATAGTACTTCTATATACCCAATACATGGCACTGTTAAGATCTGGTATTCTAAAACTTGCACGTGCGTATTTCAAACTAAAAATATTATACATGTTACATCAAGAAAAAAGAAAAAAAATAATATACATATACCCACACGCACACACACACACACACACACACACACACACACACACACACACACACACACACACACACACACACACACACACACAAGCACACACAAGCACACACACACAGACAGACAGACACACACACAAACAGACACACACACACAAACTCACACACACACACACACACATATATATATATATATATATATATATATATATATATATATATATACATTTATATTATATTATATATATATATATATATATATATATATATATAAGTGTGTGCAGGTGTAATTCTGATGTGTGTGTGTGTATGTGTGAATTTATTTGTGTGGTATGTGTGTTGTATGTGACTGCTTGTGGTGTGTATGTTTGCAGGCATATAGATGTGCACGCGTATGTGTTTTGTTGTGTGTATGTGTGTGCGCGCGCTTGAGTGATGTTTTTGTTTGTATCTGTTCAAACGTAAATGTATTTGCATATGTCTGTTTATCTGTAGTTGTGATGTGTGGATGTGTATTTGTGTGTGCGGTGTGTGTACGTGCACGGATGAGTGTTTGTGGCGTGTGTTTATAAGGTGTGAATGTGGGTGTGTTAGTTTATTTGTGGGTGTGGTGAGTGTACTTTGTGTGTGCGTGTGTGTGCTTGTGTTTGTAAGTATGTGTGTGTATGCATGTGCGTTTGTAAGTGCGTTTCTGGTGTTTTTGTACGTTTGCGTTCTTGTCTGCCTTCTGTGTGTGGATTTGTCTGAGTGTATGTGCTGTGTGTTTGTGTGTGTTGTTTGGGTATGAGTATTTTTGCTTGCGTGGTGCGTGCGTGTATATGGGTATGAGTGCTTGTGCTGTTTATGTATGTATGTGTGTGTGTGTGTGTGTGTGTGTGTGTGTGTGTGTGTTTGTTTTGAGATTGATAAATTTGAGTTACTGTGTGTGTGATGTGTGCGTCTGTATGGTGTGGGGCTTTGTGTGAGGTTGTTTGTGGTGTGTTCGTATTTGTGCGTCTTTGTGTATACGTGTGTCTGTATGTACGTGTGGTTCACTGTCGTGCGTGTGTGCGTGTGGATTTGTGTGTCTTTATGTGTGCTTGTGGGTATGTGTTTCAGTGCGCTTGATGTGAATATGTGTGTGGTGTTTGATTTGTGTGCGCGCGTGTGTGCGTATGTGTGTGTGGTGTGTCTGTTTGTGTCTGGTGTGCTGGTTGATTGATTCTAGGGTAAATCAACGTTTTGTATGTTTGTATGGTGAGTGTATGTGCGTCTGTGGATGATTACAAGTGTTTTTGCGTGGATGCGTATGTGTATGTGTCTGCAGTCTGTGCGAACGTTTATTTTTATTTGTGGTGTGTCTGTGTGTGTATGTGTTAGTCTTTTATGTGCTAGGTGTGTGCCGACCAATGGTATTTCCGAACTGGTATGTCTTTATGGAACTGTATGTCCAGACATTGTCAGACGGTAACTTCCCATGTCCAGGCCGCCCCAGATCTTTTGTCTAGACTTTCGTGTGTTCGTGATCAGTCTTTCATGCGACCATCTTACTTTCATGTGTTAATGTTCAGATACTGACTTTTGTGCGTTCATTTTGATATTGAGACCTCCATGCATTCATCAGATTTTTATGCGTTCACCAGAAATAGCAATTATCTATTACAAGGCAAAAACTATGTGAGTGCGTGAGTCAATTATATAATTCAATCTATGTCTTACTTGTTTGCCGACAGAACATATCGTGTAGGTGAAGTGTAATCAGCAGTCTGTGTGGCCCAACAGTCAGTAGTGATGAGAGTGTAGCTATGACTCACTTCAGGTTCAAAGGACACCTTCACATACACGTCGTCATCCAGTTGTGCTGTCGCAGCATCCGGACTGAAGCCATTCAGATTTCACCAATTAGAGCATTGCCAAATGTATATAAGCTCACCACTATATTGCTTTTTTACTAATTGATTTGTTTATATGGACTGAAATGAATTGCAAAAAGTGGAAATCTAATGCAATCAAGTTTCCAAGAGATCGTGCCATTTGCGCAAAATTGCATTGGCGGTCTATTATTGGACAGTTTTGTTGAAAAAATTGGCCAGAAAGTATGAACTCGTTTTAAATACAATTTTTTTGCTGTCTCGCAGGCTACTTTGAAACTATTTTTTTATAAAAACTTTTGTCAAGTAAGTCCCCGTAAGCTTTTTCTGGATTCTGTATCGTTGAAGTTTTAAATAAAATTGTTTTTTCCCCATGTCGTATTTTTATCCAAAAAAAGATGTAAGATTTGGGGGGGGGGGGGGGGGTAATCGGGCGAATTTTTAGCCAATTCCCCTCAATTCCCCCCTATATTGCTTTAGGGGGTAATGGGGGTAAATCGAGGAAGGAGTGGGGGGTAATGGGGGTAATTGGGGGGGGGGGGATGATGAAAGAATAGGGGGTAAATTGGGGGGGGGGGGGGGCAAATTGACGCAAGACCAGGGGGTAATGGCGGTTAAAGAGTAGGGGTAAGGGGTCCATTACTCCCTCACTCTTGCATCATTTTACCCCTCTAAAACTATCCCCAAATGTGTGGGGAGTAAATTTTTGGGGTAAAATTTAAAAACTTCCCCTTACTCCCCATTACCACCTCATCTTACATGCCCCTTACCTCTTTGTCTTAGGTCTAAAAATTACCCGCATTACCTCCCCTCACTTACCCCTAATCTTACATTGTTCTACACCCCTAAATTTACCCCCTAATCTTACATCTTTTTGTGGGTTAAATTGGGGGAAGTCTAAAAATTTTCCCCTACTTCCGAATAGCTCCCGTGTCTTACATCGTTTGGCCCCCTAAAAATACCCCATAATCATACATCTTTTGGGGGTGATTTTTGATTTTGTGATGGGTAAAATCTTGCAATCCCCCCGTACTCTCCATAACCCCCCCCTTTAACTTTTTGGGGACAATTTTTGGGGAGAAAAATCCAAAAATTCCCTGCACTATCCCCCATTATCCCCATCACCCACCCTAATCTTATTAACTTTTGGGGTGGAGGGAGGGAATCTAAAAATCCCCCCATTCCTCCCATTACCACCCTAGTCTTACATAGTTGTACCCCCCTAAAATTACCTGCAAACCTTGCACCTTTTTAGTGGATTAATTTTGACTTTTGGTGGGCAAAAAATTACAATCCCCCTAACCCCCATTACCCCTATCTAACATCGTTTTACCCCCTCCCCCAATTTTACATCCTAATATTAAATCTTTTTCGGGGTTCATTTTTGGGGGAAAAGATCTAAGAATTCCCCCATTTCCGCCATTACCCCCTAATTTTACATTGATTTACACCCCATGAACCATTTCTCCCCTACTGTTGCATCAGTTTTGGGGTAATCAGGAGATTTTTTGGAAACGTGTATCAGTCTCCAATGTATCTGCGTTATCGTACATCTCTTGAAAAGAACTTCGTTTTTTGATATACTTCAAAATTTTCTAATAATTTGTTTTTGCTCCCAGATAAATTGTCATACTTTTCACAATTTTTTATTTTCTATTCACGCAAACAGTAAGTCACTCAGCATCAAACCGCAGATCTCGTTCTTGTAGAACAAGTTTGACAACTTTACAATTTTTAAAATGGAAAATATATTATTGGAAGGTATATAAATATTTTAAGCTCTGAGAAAAATTATAAATCTCGAGGTATTTTAGATGATTGGAAAGTGATCTCCTTCTCTTCTTTTTTTGTTTGACGTTAAAGGTGTTCTTAATTCTGTACGTAAGCTTGTTTTATCGAGCCGCGCACAAGAACCTTTTCTTTAAAAAAAACCTGGCATGCGTTAGATGTAATGAGAGTGTTTTGGTAAATGAGTATTTGGATCTGAATATTTGAAATATGTACATTTGGTCCCAAAAATAGTACAGAATCTATTCTAAATTTGTTAGATTTTTTCGGAAAATGAAACTCTGTTAGGTGTGTTTTTTGAAGAAAACACACTTTCATGAATTGGTTTTTTCGTTCGTTGTGTACTCTTGTTCCTTGTCAATGAGTTTGTTACTTCGGTTCATAAACTCTTTGAGCCATTATTTCTGAAAGCAGGTTTTTATTCTCCAATCTATCTAGTCAGTATCAGTTATTTTTAGGTCTCAATATTGTTCAACTTGCATGAAAATTTGTAAATGTATTGTGCCTAGATTTTGACTAGCATCATTTGAATAAGTAATTAAGATTCGCATCGCAGTTGAAATTACGTCAAAACTAATGTTAAGACTGTTTTACTAGTAGCAACATGAGTCTTTTCTCACGTTTTTTAAAGAGTTTTAGTTTCCTTTTTCAAAATAGGATGGTTGCAATAGCTTCAATTTTAATTTGGCTTTCTTGAAACTATTTTCCAATTTGTGGGTTACAAAAATAGAATTTCTTGATTTTAGGTTCTCCTATTAAAAGTATTCGTAAACAGTGGCGGTCGAGCAAGCCGATAGGCAACCAAGTTGCATTTTTAGTTCAAGTACAACGGAAAATTTTGCCTGCGTAGCGGCTTCGCTGCAATAACTGGTCCGCGGTTTCCGGAATACATCCCACAGTGGATGAGAAGCATGGCCATGAACAGCCGTTCACTGGGGCTCAATTCACTAAATCTCTTAAAATTGACCTTTTTTGTATCTCTGCTGCACTGAAATGCAATATAAAAAGAGGCTTGGTAATTTCCGTTCGCACATAATGTTTCGAACCCGCTTATTCGTAAGTTTGGCTTAATTGTCTACCAAATTAGATAGAAAACTGTCAAAAAGTCTAACATGTTGATAAAAAAACTGATGTTTGAATTCAAAAATTGCTTCCAACTCCATCCACATAGTAATGTAAAAAATATCACTTAGTGGGTGGATGAGAACTGCCATGAACAAGGCAAACAAAAAGTAACAACAATTGTTTACATCGAAAAATCAACGTGTACGTTTAAAAAGACTGCATATTAAAAGAGTCGAAAAAGCGTCAATAAAACCTAAACATAACAACTTTTTTGTATTCACTAAAAAAATCATAGGAACAGTGCTTACTGACGAAAAAAGTTGGCAAAAAAGAACAAAGAAGACACAGGTAAAAAAACGTTTATATCTTCTTGCAAACAAATCTCATATGATGAAAACCATTAGATGGCAATTCAAACTTTTAGGTAGGTTTCTGTTCTTTCATACGGTAATATGAACACTTTGAGACCTGTCAATAATATCCCGAAACTTTCGTAGCTCTACAAAATAATTAACATTTCAGACGAAAAACAAAATCCTTTAATTTTTGTAAGGAAATGGCATCCAACCCGTTAAAACAGTTTTCTAATCAGTAAAAAATAAAATATGAACAAATTGGCCAGCCGTGTACAACAAAAATGAGATATTCAACTGTTGAGCAATGAGAATAAGTAACAGGTATTAAAAAAAAGAAAAGAGGAAAAGCCGAAAAAAAATGTATTTTTTTAAAAACAATTATTTTCAAAGTCTAAGAAACGTTAGCTAGCAACTGAATTCCATAAACAGGCTTCTTTAGTTCTCAAAAAAGCTATTGATATTTGTCATTATTCAGATTAAGTCATGCATTTACGAAAAAATCAATATAAGCACAAAAATAAAAAAATTAATAAAAATTTTTTGGGAAAAACCAGTATGAAAGCCGTCAAAACAGTAAGCAAAGCACTCTAAAACTTAGAAACTTTCAATTTTACCTTCCTTAACACCAAAAAATTGAATCGTGATCAGTTAATGATACTAGGTAAGAAGTAGACGGAAAGGAACAGCAAAATGCAAATGAAAAAAAACATCAAATTTTTTAAGTAACTTTTGATTTAAAAGACTTGAAAAATTATAGCTATCAACTAAACTCAGTAAACGGGCTTTGCTTTTCTATAAGACCTCATTATCAAGATTTTCTTATTCATCTTCAAAAGGAAAGACAAAAGAAAACAGAAATCGATCATTAAATCAACCTTTTGCAAAAATCCGGTAAAAGAGGCCGTTAAAAGAAAAAATGACGTACTAAAAACATTCAATATGTTCAACTGTTGCTTTATTCGACACAAAAGTTTGATATGCGACTTGTAATTATAGAGACTAGGCAACAAGAAGACAAAAAAGAAAAGTAAAGTGTGAATTTAAAAAAAAAATCTATACATTTTTAGAACAGTTAATTTCAAAGTCATGAAAAAATTTTGCTCTCTACAGAAATCAGTAGATAGGCTCTTTTGATACTTCATTGGAAGCGGCAATTAGAAAAGACATGGTAGGTAGCCGCGTAAAGACCTAAATGTAATCAGAATATGTCCAACGACTACAAAGGAACGATACACGATAATTATGGACAGTCTTGATTGTAACGATTAACAATGTATTAATTCTGTTTGCCATTTAATACTGACAGTGGTTCTCTAAATATTTTTGTATTGCTTGGGTGTCTGCAAAATTCCAATTTTGGCTGGATAAAAACAGGATATTTTAGATTAGCGACAGTTACGACAAGACAGCGTTCTCACTTTTCCTGTTCTCTTGATTTTACAAAGCTCACAGGGTGACATGGTGACAGGGCATGCAGAGTTACCACATGAAAATGCTAGCCTGGGATTTTACTGCGATCTTTTTTTTGGTTTTTATGTGTCTTGAGCATAATATTAAACAGCAATCCTTATTCTTCGAAGTTTGGAATAACTTTTTAGCACACGTAAAAAAAAGAAAAGAAACTGTGAAAAAGTTTAATTTTTCTGGTTGACTTTGGTCATGGAAAGTGAAAATTTTAATTTTGACTTTTGGTTTTTGCTTCAATGTTTTGTAAAAAATTATTGCTCCAGGCAAGCAACTATTTCTTGTCTACATTTGGAGTTAAATAAAGAAGGTGATCTAAGAAGAACCAACGGGAGCAAAGCTCCGGCAGAACCCAACTTACAAGTTTATCGTCCAACGTGCAAGTTCTTAAAAGTTAACCATAATTTGTAAGAAATGGGTAAGGTATTGTAAGATAAATGTCACGTCTCGACACGGGTAATTCTTAAAGCAATTGGAGAAAAAATTTTTGAGACTAGTCAAAGCAATTGTCACTGGTACCCGAAAAAGCTCCGATGCAATGTACGTTTTGCGAACAGTGTGTATTGCAGAGTAATTCTGATAAAAAATGTAATGCTGTGATTTTAAACTGACGTGTTTAGAACCTACTTGAAGAATGTTGTAAATGCAGAACTCTGTGCGATCTGCATCTTGTATGTGAATTCCTGGGTTCCCGATAGTACTTGAGGATCCTCGCCTACAACCGAAAACGAGGAATGGACTTTACCCTCTGCATCATAGTAGCAGAAAGCAGTGGCCTCCCACAGACTATCTCTGCTGATCCTAACTCCACTGCCGTTGATCGCTCCTCCCGACTGGCTATCCCGTTCTTGAGTTATCACTTGGTAGTACACAGCGCTGTGGTCGAAGCCGGGGTCTGAAAAAAAATGAAAAAATATGGTTTTCAAAATATAATTTTATAGTTGGGTATTAGTTTTTTGTTCAGATAAAGTAAGGCAGACCATAGTTGGGCTCTTTTTACAGCCCTAAGGTGTAAAGAGTTAAGGCTACTTATTTCTGCGTGCGAGGTAGTTCTCTCAGACTAACCGACTCTGTAAACCAGTAAAGACAAGCTTTTGATTATTACTGTGAGTAAGTATATAGCACCGGAGTCAATAAGGGAGATAAACACATAGATAAACACTGAAATAAGTCAACAGTAAATTTTTGAATGCAAGCCGAAAAATAGCCACAAGACAACTATCTACATTTTAAATTAAAATATGATATCACAAAAATTATTTTTTGAAAAAATTTTTCTCAACCATTTGTGAGTTTTGAAGGAAAATGAAAACTCAGTAGTTTGTAAAGAGACAGTTAAAGCTCTTTTGCTACCTTTTGTTAACACTGTGAGGTTTTTTGCTTGCCATATAACAATTCGTTTTTTAAAAACAAAAATAAAGCAGTATTAAGGCACAGATGAATTAGGAATAATGTTTTATTCTTAACATCAGTTGCTGAGGTTTTGAGGTTGCTGGTCAACAATATGATTAGCCATTAGAAAACCATATTAGTTTTGTTATTTAGTCGTTAACATAGATCAAAAATTTTGTTCAATTAAGACTATCCCAAATAACATGACCACAAATAAGAGCAAACCACCAGGAAAATTGCTTCACCCTGCGACAAATTAACAAAATTATACGGTGAAAACAATTACAGCTACCGAGGCAAAGTTAATACCATAAAAATTTCTGTTTCACTAAACATTACCCATCTTTGCAGAGCGCAGACGAAAAAATTCACCTGAGTACTAAAATTATTAAACTTTTTTGAGAGACTTTAAGAATTGTTAATTTTATCAACCCTAAATAGACCTCATAAAATTGTCATGAACAATTATCTAAAATCCAAAATGTTATTTTCTCTGCAATCAGAAAAAAAATCACTTCTAAAAATTCCTCAGACAGGGAGAAAAGAAGAGTTGGAATTTTAGAAATGTTTTTGTTTGATATAGAGAACAAGAGGTTTAAACAAAAAAGACGATTGAAAAATAAAACACAAACAATTAAGGACAAGCGAGCAAATTGCTTCCGCAGTAGCCAGCCGAGGTTTAGGAAGGCTATTTTTAGCTTAGTTGGGTGCTGTAGGGATAGTCTAATTGTGAGCATCAGTAATGGGGCTGGATGGAATTTGCTGTTGGGAGGAGCTCCCGTTGTTACGGCAAGAGTAAGGAGAACCATGATTATTTGTCTCTTCAACATTTCTAGTGAATCGCATACATAGTGACTAGTTAGCCATAAAGCTCTAGGAGATATAGTGCCAATCGGGATTTACTCAATTAAATGGTTTTTAGATCGGTTTCGGGGGAAGGGGGACGGGTAGGCAGCGGGAGTAGGTAGTTGAGGGTATTTTGGGGGTGGTTTCTCTGGATTGGGTAGGGTTGAGAGGAGGGAGTGCTATGGATGTAAAGAAAACTGACTGGTAGACCAGCAGATCTTATAGTTACTATATAGCAGTTTCTAAGCTACTCTGAAATTTCTTATTTCGGAGAAAATGGTCAACCATCCAAAATTTAAGTCAATTCTCGATAACAAAAGTCAAAATTTAAATAATGAACAAACGAAAAAACATAGCAGGACAAGTCCTGACGTACAATTCAAAGAATTTTCTGTGACTAAACAAAAAACTAGACCAAGAATGGACTATGAGTGAATTGGGAAAACCATTTATAAAAAAACAGAAAGTCAATGTCGAAATACCGCTAGCAAGAACAAAAAATCGCAAGCGAGAAGTATAATTTTGATTCTAGCGCAAAACTAGGCCTAGAATGAACTCTGAATGGATTGGGAAATCCATCCAGAAAAAATCCGATCTAAAAACTGGAAAAAGAGTAAAAACCAAAAGGAAATTGCCACATGTGAACAAAAACCACTAGCGAGAAAGCAATTTTTTTAAACACCGTTTTCTCACTGTACTTTAAAATTAGAGCGAAAAACATTCACGCCGCCAAACCACTCGTTTTTTCGCTCCCTTTCCTGTTTTGGCGCGACCGAAATCAGTACTCCAATCTTAAAAAAACATAACAGGGCAAGTCTTGAAATACAATTCAATGAATTGAACGAAAAACTGAGAATTATTTTGCCTGACCAGCAGATCAATTGAACGATCCCAGCTAAAAAGACAATTTCAAAAGTTGAAACTAAGTTACTCAAACAAAGTAAACATAAAATTCATGGCAAATCTCTGAAGCTTTAACGCTGAGCAGCAAATAAAATACAATTCAATACACTCAATAACTCACGCAAAAGCCTTGCAAGGGGTTTATTATAAACTAATGGTAGATTAAGATAGAGAAATATGACAAATGCTTGAAAATCTGAAAAGTGCAAAATTTAAAGAAAATTTCTAAATTCGCATAGAAAATAATAAAAACATTTCTTTTGCCTCTGAAGATCTGTCAAGTAACCAATCTGCAAAATTTAAGAAAAAAATTGTTGGCCAGTGAAGATCGTTAAACTCAGAAAAAGACAAAAAAAAATGTCAAAATTTTTTTAAAATTATTGCAAATTTTCTAATCCGTGCTAAAATTCGTGATGTTAAAAACTTCAGAACCATTTCATTGTCTCCAGAAACTTTCTAGTATCCGTATTTAAAGCCTTAAATAGTTTCTTTGGCTAATAATGTTCGATAAATTTGGAACATGATGAAAATTATAAGAAAACTTGAAAAAAGAATTAAAGTTTATCAAAAAGTTGCTAAAACTCATATTATTAAAACATTGATAACCATTCCATTACATGTAGTGTGTATCATTACCTGAACCATTTCTATGCAATTTTTTTTGTCGAACCCTAGAGGGTGTTCTTGTGCCCCTGGTGCCGGAAAAACTCGCTGTTGAAGAATTTTAAAAGCTTGCAAAGAAAACGCAGAAATTAAAAAAAGTTTTCCTCCTGAAATTCGTGAAATTGAAAATTGAAAACCCTTTCATCGCCGCTAGGGATTGTGCTGTACCCTATTGTTGAACCGTAGAGGAAGTTCCTTGGCTCTTGAGGCTGAAGAAGCCTAAAAAATTTTAAGAAAACTTGAAAAAAAATTGCAAATTTATAAAAAAAAATTGCTAAAATTTGTGATACTAAAATGTTGAAAATCATTCCATTGGCAAATATTTTTCAAAACCCATTTTCAGGTCGTAAAAGAGATTACTTAGCACATGGGGCTGGAGAAACTTAAATAATGACAATAATTGATAAGGTTTTGAAAAAAAATTGCAAGTTTTTATCAAAAAAACTGCTAAAATTTCAGACGTTAATCACTTGAAAATCATTCCATTTCTACTAGAAACTAAGCAGTATTTTATTATTAAACCCTAGAGGAAGCTCGTTGACACCTAGGGCTGAAACAGTGACAAAAAATTTTGAAAAACTTGAAAAGATTGTAAAAATTAGCATAAATTTGCTTTTATGTTTTTAGTACCAAAACATATAGCTCTTAAAATGGTCATAAAAAGTTATTATGTCTTGCAAAAAACGTTTATCAACTTTTACAAAACTCAATTCTATACTTGGTCAACAAAAAAATAGAAAAATGACGAAAAAAAAAGCGAGAAATTGCAACATTTTGGGCCCAAAAATTCCTAAAAACGACATGTTAACCTTGAATTGCAGCCTTCCTAGTATATTTAACCCTCGAAGCACTTGAAAGACTACTACACGCAGCTGAGGGCCTCTAGTAGAACTCGATGCCCGCTGAGCTTTACCTGTTTCTACCGCTTTGAAAGCTCGAAGTCATGAAAAAAGGTGTGAAAACATCTTACAAAAATTTAAAAACATAGCAGGACAAGTCCTGACGTACAATTCAAAAAGTTTTTCATTGGCTTAAGAGAAAACTATGAATGGATTGCGAAAGCCATTTAGAAAAAAAATCCGATCCAAAAAATAAAAAAAAACAGTAAAAATCAAAGTGAAATTGCCACATGTGAACAAAAAATCACTAGCGAAAAAGCAAATTTTTGTTCAAACACCGTTTTCTCAATCTACTTTTAAACTAAAGCGAAAAAATTTCACACCGCAAAACCACTCGCATTTTCGCTCCATATCCTGTTCAGGCGTGACCAAAATCACATCTCCAATTTGACTTCAGAAATCATGAAAATGTGTGAACAGATCTTAAAAAAAACATAGCAGGACAAGTCCTGACGTACAATTCAAAGAATTTTCATTGACTAAACAGAAAACTAGACCTAGAACGGACTATGAATGGATTGGGAAAACCATTTAGAAAGAAATCGATCCAAAAAATTGAAAAAAAAAACAGTAAAAAATCAAAGTGAAATTGCCGCATGTGAACAAAAAACAACTAGCGAGAAAGCGAATTTTTGTTCAAACACCGTTTTCTCAGTCTACTTTAAAATTAGAGTGAAAAAATTTCACGCCGCAAAACCAATCGCTTTTTCGCTCCACTTCCTCTTTCGGCGTGACCAAAATCACCACTCCAATTTGACTTCAAAAATCATGAAAATGTGTGAATAGGTCTTAAAAAAAGACAGCGCCCCAATACAATTCAAATTCTTTGAATTGTAAAAAAGACAGCTCCCCAATACAACTCAAATCAAATTCTTTGATTTGCAAAAAAAAGACAGCACCAATACAATCCAGTTCTTGGATTGTAAAAAAGACAGCGCCCCAACACACTTCAAATTCTTTGAATTGTAAAAAACAGTAATATTTCAATTCTCCTCTTTGAGCCGTTAAAACATAAGGAAGACCAATACTTCGCAACAACTCAAAAACGTCTTTTTACGACTGGCCAAATATTATAGGTATTCTAAAGGTTTTTACGACCCGAGGATGAGTTGCCCATTATCGTCCCGCCCTTACATTATTTCACGTCCTTGGCACTTTCTTACAGCCCAATAGATGTAAGTTCTGAACTGCATTTCCCTAAAAAGTTAGGAAAACGAAACCTCCCGCTCATCCCCCCACTCTTATCATAGATCTTCTCGGCACTTAAATCCAACGGGGGACGCTTCGACAATAGCGTACTATATGCAAAGTTTTCAGAAATGGTTAGTGACAAATGTTACGAGAAGAGCGCATTCAACGCTTAAAAATTTCTCTATATGATCTTTTATGCCCTCAGTTACTCTGAAATCATGGAAGTATTATTTCGACATTGTATGGTTACTGGGACTCATTTATGACCTTGTATGTTTAATACTATAACACTTGTATGATGAGCAAATCGGGTATTTAATTTTAAACTCACTTATCTCGCCGGCCCTTCTGGAGTTACTTGGGCCACCCAAGTTGTATACCTTCTGCTGAGTGCCACATTGGGTTGTGTCATTGGAGATGCTCTGGAAGAAGTCCCAGGCGGAGTTGCGTACGTAGAAGTAGTCCAGGTGTGCTGTCAACTCACAATCAACTGTTCTTGAGGATCGCAGCAACGTTGGGAAGTCTGCAGTGAGATAATGGTAATAATAATAATAAATTGTTACCGCTTCCATATACAGAAACGGTATCACAAATCGGTTTTACGGCATTATCTTCCTTCATTGAAAAGACATCAAGAAATTTTTCAAAAACTAATTTATCTATATTGAGCAAGCATATTTTGATAGCAAAAGAGATGAACATCCACCAGAACAACTGTTAATAGAACGGTGCGCTTTACTTTTCTTATATTTTTCAAAAAATGATCATTTTCTGGTTATCGGGAAATCATACAAATCATATTTTATTATAGTTTTAAAAAACTATAGAAAATAACCCTAGTGATGAGCGGATTCAAATTTTAGAGGAATCTTGTAAAATGATTCAAAATTTTACAAGATTCTTGCAACACTCTTGCAAATTTTTAATATTCTGGTAAAGTCTTTTGAGTTTTTTTGGTAGTTAAAGCTAACTAAAAAACAAATGGAATGACTCTTAAAACAATTTCAATTTGTAGAACTGATTCTAAGTTACTTTTTTCCTAAACACAATTTGGATATGAAATCTTGCAAAGTTCTGGCAAGATTTCGAATTCAAAAACACTTTTTCGACAAACAATGAGAAATATCTCAAGTCATCCAAATCCTTCTTTTTTAAGTTTAAATTTACCTATTAAAAACAAAGACAATTTTTTCTGAGGGAATTAAAGTAAAGGAGTGTGAAAGAGTAAAAATAGATTTAAGAGCTTACAGGAATTCTAGGAAGGAAAGAAAAAGGAATAAAAAGGAAAGATCTATTCATTCCGTTGCAAGATTTCTTGCAAGATTCTTGCAAGTTTTAAAATTTTCACGCTACTGGTATAAATTTGAATTCACTGGCCACCACGTGAATATAGATATAAACAATGAGGCTCGGTAATGTGCGTTTGCTTATTAAGTTCCGAACCCGCTCATCCATATTTTTGGCATAAATGAGGAACAGATAGAAAACCACAAAATTTCAAGTGTTTTTCAAAAAAAATGTTTATGAACAAAGATCACCTCAATCGCAAATAATTCAGTGGAGTAAAAAATAACTCGTTAGATTGATGAGATCAGTCTTTATTAGGAGAGCAATTCGAGACAAACAACAAAATCAAACATCAATAACAACAAACATTGATTACATCCAAAACTTTATGTCCATTGAAAAAAGAAACTTACTAACAAGCTCAAAATATCGTCGAATAAAACTAAAACTAAACAAAGCAACTTGTAATTCACTGGAAAAGATATGGATCACTCTATAAAAAGGCTCGGTAACCAATAGACAAAAAGAACAAGAAAACAGCATAGATAGAAAAAATTGGCTTATAGACTAAGAACAATTAATTTCAAAGGAGAAAGAATATAGATGGCGAAAGAAAAATCCAAGTTTTTTATTATCACGTACGTCTTTTAGATGAAAACTAAGACATTTCAGTAGTAAGTTTTTTTATGCGATTTTAAAAAGAACAACAAATAGAGACAACAAAAAAATATCAATTAAAATTTGCGAGAAAACGCCGTCGAAGCCATAAAACCATGATTAACCCCTCAGAATTTGCTTAATTGAGCCATCTTTGAACACCAAAAAAGTCTGTCACTACCCTAATCATTAATGAGAATAGGTAACAAATAGACCAAAAAAAAGGAAAAGGGCAAAATTTAGGTATATTTTTGTTTTTTTTTTTTAAAAAAACAATAACTTCCAAATTCATAAAGGCCAATAGCTAAAGAAGATATAATTATATAGATCCGTTTATTCGTACAAAAGAAGCGCTTGCGGCCTTTAATTATTCAGAATATGTCTTACGTCTTCAAGAAGAACGTTAAATTTAGACAGAAATCAAATTTTAGCTTACCTCTTTGTGCGAAAAACCCGTGTCCAAGCCAGTAGATTCATCATAAAGTCTTTACACATGAAACTTGGTAAACTTGCATAGCTCTCGACAGCAATATTGCCAAATTTGATCTGTATTTAACGAGAGTAAGTAACAAATAGAGAAAAAAGAACAAAAATGCGAAGTTAGAAAGTGTTTTTTTATTTTTGAAAACAATTGTTTTCAAAGTCTTGAAGACCGTCGGTTGCTTACTCAAATCAGAATGCAGCCCCATCTTACTCTTCATAAAAAAGTTGAAAAATTGTTTCTTTATTTCTGAAAACAATTGTTTTCAGTGTCATGAAAGTTAAAAGTTATTAACAATTGTGAGAAATTAAATAAATTCTTTGAGAAATGGGTGTCAAAGCCGTGAAAACCATAATCTATGCCTTTCAAGACTTTTTTATGTTCATTTGTGCCTTAATTTGAACGCCAATAATGTATTATGTGAACTGTCAATAACAAGATAATGTGACAAAACGAAAAAAAAACGTGAAAAAGGGGCCATTACATAGAAATGAAAAAAATGTGAAATCTAGTAGTATCACAGCCAGAAAATCATAATTTAACGCGTAAAATAGCAAAAAACACTGAAACTTATTTCAATAGATGTAAGAGGAAGAAGAAGCATTCTTTCGTTGCTGACACTCAGCTACAAGTTGACCAAATCAGGAGAAAAATAATGACAAAGATCGATAAGCCAATGATAATTTAAAAAGCAAACATTTTAAAAAGTCAAAAGGACCAGAATTTTACAAGTAAGGAAAATAGATAATTTAATTTGGAACTGTTAGAAAACCATTTGGACCTAACAAGAGTGAGCTTTGATGTGAAATGTTCTGTTTTTTAATTAAACTCAAAAGGCTCGAATTCTTTTTAAAAAAAAGACCGACTGACTAAAATCGGAATTATTTCTTTGATTGTAACAGTCCAAGATTGGACCAAAACCAGCCCTTTTAGAACACTCAATTATTTCGAATACTTTAGATCCAGATAATTTGTTAGTTGAAAGATCAAAAATTAATGCTGTGTTTTTGATAATCATAGAGCAAAGTTTGCATAAAACGGCAAAATTTTGATTCTAAACTACTCTCAGGGGAATTGGAAGTAAAACTAGGTATCTTTTCAGTTTACAAAAATTGTGTTGATTGCTTTTTTGGGGTGTGTACTTCCGGCAAATCTTATCAAAGTGGACTAAAAAAGCTTATTTCGGGCAATTTTCGATGAAAAAAGCTGAATTTTGAAAAATTTAGCCAAAATTTTTGCCAGAAAAATTAAATCAAAATATTCAACAAATTTTTTTTTCGTCTCTTAAAATAAAATCAACAGTACTATGGTTTACAATTTTCATAAATTTTAGCAAAATTGACGAAATTTTAGGCGAAATTCCGGAAAATAAGAAAAAAAACAACGGAAATCCGTCTATTATTCACAAAACTTCAAGCCTCGATAACTCCCTGTAAAATACAAATTTCAAAAAAAATCTTTTTAATTCCATATTCTACGCTGGAGGGGATGTCTAATGATACCACTCACAACTCCGTACGATGAATATATCGATCGGTCCAAATTGTCTGAACAAAAAAAACCCATTTGAGTGTATAGTTCGCCCCCCGTCAAGAGGGGTCGCAACAAAAAAAAACAACTACCTTAGGCTTATAAATCCTCATTGGAGAATATAAAAAGGTACACTATATTTTCTATTCAGCGTTTTATCATCCCGAGTAATCCAATCCTGCGTATCAACAACTTTTCATTTCAACGCTCTATTATGTCGCCCGGCAAAATAGCAGTCAGGATTATAATCATGCTGTCTCATTATTAACTGTATAAAAAAGCCCATGTTCTAGTTGTGATGGTTTCTCCAATCCAACGGGCAGCTGAGTTATGGCCATGAATGGCACGCGAGGCACGGTCAAATGGCTACAATACCAATTTTTTTGACAGCGCTTTGAGTTCTGGATGGAATGGAAGAGGGTGAAATATTAGCGGTGACTGATTTAAGAGACGCAAGAAAACATTGAAGTAGGTGCTCTTGAGCATTTGTGTTGCTCAACAGCCGGGGAAAAAGCCGTGGATTTTTTCTTGGAACTTGTTTGAAACAGAATGAAATATCAATAAAATTTTTTAACAAGTCTTCCTGTTATAAGGTGGTAGTTCAAACAAAAAGTTTGGTTGAACTATTGAAAAGTTACCAACGTTCGACATTCTAAATTTTACTAAATTTTAGATAAAATTACTCCAAAAAAAGCAAAATTTAAAATCGGTAAATTTCAACTTTATGTTCTTGTGGAAATTCTACTTCAAATCGTTGAACTTACTTGACACTGAAAATTTCATATTGGGTGGTTAATTAGTTTGCAGAGTTCAGGAGCTAATCTTGAACATATTGACTATGTAAACAAAAGGAACGAACTTGAGCGATATAAGTTGAAGCGAATTGATTAATTGTTATTTAAGTAAACAAAAGGGAGGCTAGCTTAGCAAGGTGATCAAGTTGTCAGAAATAGTCAGAATGAAACTCTTAGGTCATTAAACGAAAGAAAAAAAATGATAACAGCAGAAAAAAAGAATGGAAGAGCTTGAGAAAAGCAACAATATTTATTTATGAATTCCCCCCAAATCCCAAAATTGCACCCACTAAAAACCATTTTAGTATAATAAAAGTGAATACCTATTCCCTATAATGTAGCTACAAAATTGGGGTTACCGATTCGTGTTCTTAGGTAGTATATAACAGGTATGTTAACTAGAAAAAGTTACTGCTAAGGAAGGGAGAAATACACAAGACATTTCAAAACCAGAAAAAGGACATTTGTTTGCACTTAATGGTTACCCACAGCATGAAGAATTAAAAAAATTAAGAAAAACAGATAGAAGTATTTGTCACCAATTTTATTGTTTGAAGTAAAAGAGTACCGTACAGTAAAAAATACACTAATCAATTGTTTATATTTTGTTAATGGTAAGAAAGAAGAGTTTTGATAACTGAAAATGGTTTTTTTATTGTGTAAGTGGGCAGGTTGTTCGTTTTTTTGAAGAAAAACTAGACGGGGTTACTATCAAAACGCAATTAAAAAGAATAAAAGGTTGGTTGAAACGAAATAACTGCAGAATTGAAACTAAAAAAGGAAACTGATTCTAACTTTTGTTTGGTTGTTTATATATTTGTAGTTTTGGATAAAATGTCGTTAGGCAATCATAAGGGCCATCCCGTGGAATGATATTTTCAAAGTGAATTTGTGATTAAGGGGCTAATGTGGAACAAATTTGAGTAAACAAGGCAAAAAATTGTTGGTGTGCTGATTTTCAAATTGTCATAAAGATTAGTATATCAGGGGAAATTTGGGAAATTTACGGAATTGATTTGTAATTAGAATTAATTAAAAGAAAGAGTACTATTATTTTAGTAATTAAACAGTGGAAGGAATCATTATTGTCACGAAAAAGCATTAACTAAAGTATTGGAGCTTCAAAAAGTCAAAAATTTTGCAAAAGAGAATTTTAAGTGGAAATAACGAGTTATGAATTGAGTTCGATGTTTAAGATAGGACTAACTTTTGCTCCGCAGTATTCTTGAGAATAGATTGATAATTGGAAAAGAGCACTAGGTCTGTTCGAAGGAAATTCTGATAGAGAGAAACCCAAATCTAGAAAACAAAGCGTCCGCATTTTTGCGAACTCACCCTCAAGTCCTGAAAACCCTACTTCCTCAAGTCCAATCAACATGAAATTTCAACTGATAACTCCTAAAACAATTCCTTACACATTGAAAAAAACTACGGGCTTTTTGCCGGTACCTGAAACCGTTCATTTTTGGCTTTTAAAACAAACAAAAAAGAGACGATAACTCACTTTTTTGTGCTCCTATCAAAAAAACAACACCCTTACCAGAATCAAAATATCTACTAAACACCACATTCAAAAGTGAAAAACGCAAACTAGTTACAGTTCAGTTTCATGGTATTAACGCTAACAAAAATTCTGCAAAGAAAAAGGCAGAAAGGTCTTAGTTTACCTTGATTTTTTTTCACTGTGAATATAAAAAAATAGTTTAATGTTGATTAAATCAAACATTGCTAGATCGAAAATGGGTTAGAAAGTTTTCAAGGGCTAATTCAGAGAAACATCAGTATAATGGAAAAAGAAAAAAAGGAGAAAACATGTACTTGTAAATGAACTGTTGAACATGAAACAAAAATTTTGTTGGATCTTGATTTTATCAAAGCAGGTTGTTCACAAATTTCCGGTCATATTGAGCAAACAGTTATATAGGATAAACTGCAGCCCTTGACCAAAATTCTACGCCCACTTTTGCACTTATAAGTAAGGTCGAAATGTTCTAAAAGGACCGACACGATACGTTTTGCTGATAAAACTGATAAAATTGAATACCCTTAGGCACAAGAAAAACGATCAGACGAGAGAGAGCAATTCTGAGAGAAAGATTTACGAGCTGAGAAACAGCAGTTCGTCAGTCAAAAACTTGAGAGAGAGAGAGAGCTCAGATGGAGCAGTTGATTCTCAGAGTGAGAAAATTGTGGTTGTTTGAGAGTTCTTTGCGAAAGAACATAGTTTCGCAGTCGCAGTGAGTTAAACTGCAAAGTTATTCAAAATAGTTGGCTGAGAAGATAATAAGTTTCTGGCCAGTAACATAGCTACTGGGAAGCAGAACTTATTCTAGTTAGCAGGGATAGGAAGTCAAGTTACGGATTTGTGGATACTTGCGCAGAGATTGATTGAATTGGTTTGATTTAGTGTGGATCAATAATTAGTTTTGATAGAAAAATTCCTTTTGATTGTTGAATTTAATCAATTAACTGTCTCTGGCTATAACTTTATTTGTTGCTGGTTTTACATATTTTGATTAATAATTCAATTATCCAGAGTGAAGTTTTCAAGCAGCCGAGAGAGTAACATTTTTTTGGGGACAACACAGTACACTACCTACAACAATAGGAACTACCAAATAAATATTTTTCGGAATTTGGATAGGGTTTTGGGCGGTAGTCAGTCCCCAGCTAGAAGCGTTCTAGCGACAAAAATACAGAGTTCTACAGTGGCGCTCCAGGGTGGGCTCTTTTGTTAAAAAAGGGAGTTATTCAGAAAATTTGAATACGAGTGTGAAGAGAGTTCTGTGAGACTTGCAACAACTTCTCAAATCTGGCAACATTAGACGCAGAGCAAGTCAAGGAACACGTTGAAGATAATTGGAACGAGATCACATGTGTTGTGGAACGGAGAAGATCGAGAGAAATTGAGCAACAGAGACAGATATTACCCGGAGAGGGTTATTTTGGAAGACACTCAGTCAGTTTTCTCGGGACGAGGAATCTAACTGAGTGTAGTGCTGGAAGTACCCGAGCAGATAGATTGAGGGTATTACTCAGACAGAGACAAAAAAAAGAGCTAAGAATATTTGCAGCAGAAATAGAAGCCACAGAGGAGCAATCAGAGCAGAGTGAAGGCTTTTGGAGAACATTGGCAGGATTCGGTTTTATAAAACATTTTCCTTCGCCTGGGTATGAAGTTTGAGAGGACTGGCGTGAGTTTTATTTGGATGTTTGTCACGTGTTCATATGAAGAGAAGAGGATGTCAAGAGATATTTGCCAGAGAAGTTGTGTGGTTGGGCTCCTGATGCATTGAACTACTTGCCACATGAATTTTGGAAAAAATCCGATCAAAAGTTTCGTGCTTGGACTCTTCAAGAAACTTTGTACTTTTCTGATGTCAGACTGTCCAGCAGCCCACAGTTTTATGAGGATGCGTTTGAGAGATACTTGATCGAGAAGGAGGAATACGAGAAAGATCCTTTACATTGTGAAGTTGACAGACCATTATTTCGAAGTTACTTTGTTGACAGAGAGGAGTTACCGCGTCAATACAGGATTCCAAAATCAGTTAAAAAGAAAAACGTTCAAGTGACAGCTAATAGAGCCAAATCAGTTATGACGGAGAAATTGAAAAAGGGTTTTTCGACTAAACGTTGGTCTGTCATGAAAGCTGTTGGTTTTGGGGTAAAAGCAGTGCTCGAAGAGAAGCCTGATGTCAGAGATGGGAGACAAAGAAGCATTTCCAAGTTAAATAACAGTCTCTCCAGTGCGCAGACTGTTGACGACATTGATGGCAGTCAAAGCTTTGATTATGATGGAGAAATGGAAAAGAAGATTACGACAAAGCCCATTTCCGAAATTGAAAAGTTCAGGGAAATGATGGATCGATGCATTGCACGGTGGGACAAGTGTAACAACATGAAAACTGAAAAACTGAGAAGCGAAACAGATGAGGAAAATTTTAACAGTAAGTTGGAATTTGATGCAACTTAAAGTGACGGTGATTTTAGCGATGACGACAGCTTCTTCGATAGTGACGACGATGAAGACATATTTGAATGCATGGACGGCCATGTGTTCCTTCTAAACTTTTGTGAGCGGCAAAGTATTTCTAATTCTTTTGCGTTGATTCCCAAAAACGAATTGACAGCTGGAATGACATGCTCGAAAATTTTGATACCTCATGAACAAATCATGTCCGGTCCTTGTATGCCGTACTTTGGCAAACAGTTAGATGTCGGAGAAACTGCTATGGCGCATTTTAGTGTTGCGCAAAAAAGTGATTTGGCCACAACAACAGAAGATGTTTTAAGAGTGAAGATGACTGCTAGTAGTTCACGCCAGGGTAGAAAGAGTACTGGATGGCAGCAC
Organism: Convolutriloba macropyga; assembly: GCF_964194025.1. Taxonomy (NCBI): domain Eukaryota; kingdom Metazoa; phylum Xenacoelomorpha; order Acoela; family Convolutidae; genus Convolutriloba; species Convolutriloba macropyga. The sequence continues at coordinate 51,223 of NW_027453568.1, read as the reverse complement.
AATGATCAACTTAGTTTGACCCGAACTTCATCTGAGAATAGCTGTGAGAAATTACAAGAGGGTTTTGTAACTTTCCCAAAAGACGATGCGTATTGCAAAGAAACCAAGGGTTGTAAAAGCAAGGCTGCACAGGCAAAGACGGATAGATTTTCAGATTGGAGCAAAAAAGAAAAATCGACAACACCCTCGAAAGCAGGCGAAAATTTTTTCTCCCACATTTGGAAAGAAAACGCAATTGATGAAGCAGATAAAATATCTAATGGTTACCCACAGCATGAGGAATAAAACATAAAGAAAAACAGATAGAAGAATTTGTCACCAATTTTGTTGTTTGAAGAAAAAGAGTACCGTTTTGATAACTAAAAATGGTTCTTTTATGGTGTAACTGGGCAGGTTGTTTATTTTTTGTAGAATAACTAGACGGGTTTGGTATCAAACTGCAATTCCATAGATTAGAAGGTTGATTGAAAGGAAATGTCTGCAGAAATGAAACTGAAAAAGGAAACTGAATCTAACTTTTGTTTGATTGTTTATATAGTTGTAGTTTTGGATGAAATATCGTTAGACAATCATAAGGAGCATCCCGTAGAATGTTATTTTCAAAGTGAATTTGTGATTAAGGGGCACACGCGGAACCAATCTGAGTAAATAAGGCAAAAAATTGTTGGTGTTCATATTTTCAAATTGTCATACAATTTTGTATTGGAGTCAAATATGACTTCCAGAAAAGACTATTTGAAAAACTTTATTATTTAAATAAATAAAGACTGAAAATACTCTTCCCTGATTGAATATAAGGGAATAATATCTTTTCCTTTCTTTTCCTTTAGATGTTTACCCATTTACCCCTCCTCTCAGAAAAGAAAGTTATTTAGTCAGTACCAGTTAACCACCTGATATAATAATAAAGTATATTTCTCTCTCTCTACTCCGCTCTTGTTTTGTATTGAGATAAACGTTAGACTTTAGCATTGGGGCCCGTGCACTGTCTACTGAAGCTCAGATAGAAGAGTAACAGACTAGAGATATAGAACTTTAGTTAGTCACGTAAGCCTTAAGAGTACATTCTATTCTTGAGACAACCATAAGACAGTTCCAGAAGTATCCTAATAAAGGTAGGCTCAGAACACGTCTTATCTGGTGCGACCAGTGCTGAACTAAATTGGGTAAACAAACAAAAAACACCGAATAAATAACAAAACTATTGTTGGTAAACATAAAGCATATAAAGAAAAAAGAACATTGAAATGGCTTACAACTATAATGAACAAACAAGTACTAGCAATTTCCTAATACCATTTACAATTGCTAACGATTGTCAACAAGAAAATCGTGAAATTATATACAGAATAATAATAAACTTGAAAAACAACTTCTTTAAAGAAACAAAACATGTACAACAAATTAACATACATCGAAACCATCTAGCACATTATCTACCAGTAATACTACTGGATAGAGATCAATATAACAAACATTACACATTCACACTAACAGATGAAAAAGGAAATAAAAATATATTTTTTATTTTTCAAAATGAAACATCACTATCGGATATATTTAGGATATTCTTGAAAAGACATGAGGAATCACAAGATAAAACAAAATTGACAGCTGTAACATCCACTACGTACGAAACACTAAGGAGTACAGCCGGATACTTAAACGAACATCGTCAACAAATACAGTCAGTGAACGATAAATTAAAATTAGACATAAAAAACTATAACAATTGGCTAACAAAAATAATTGAATTAAAACCAAATTTGAAAACAATAACATTAGATATAATAAAAATAGTATCTGAATTTACATTCCTATTTTGGTTAGATAACTTTGAACACATTAATGAAAAACGAGCTCAATTCGGAGAAACATTTCCGGAAGAAATTAGTTATTTATGTGATGAACTCCAAAACATTTGGAATAGCGAACACTACTCAGAACATTTTGAAAGCACATTAAAAATATGCTCTGATAGCATAAATTTCATTGAAGGATTACAAAGTCATGTAAAAATCACCGAACAAAGCCAGACATGATCTTCTTCATTTAACTTATCAAGAAGCCTAACATCGACATCAACACCTAAAGACATTCAAACAAATAATAGCTTACACCTAAAACAAAAATCAACACTAAAACCTGATAAACAACTAACATCAAATTTATTTGGAAATCAACAAAATATAGACGAAGACATAGATATCTCAGATTCCGAAGAAAGAGAAATAAGATTTGAAAATCATTTGCCACCATCAGTGAACCAAAATGCTCGACGAAAATACCCAATGAGAGACAATAGAAACAATACCTATATTAGTTCTCTAAATGATAACCACGAGTATCACGAACAATATTGGAGACAACAAACAAATAATTACATAGAACTAAAAAATGAAATAACAGCTACAGTAACAAAGCACACAAATAAATTAATAGATGATCTGGAAATGAAATATCAACAAATGAATAGAAGAATGGAAAAAAGACAAGAAGAAGCACTCGAAATGGTATTCGAGAGACTTGGTAAAACGCTAGATAACATAAATAGACAAACAAATCTCAGAACGGAGACTGAACAATTATTCACTAACAGAAATTTGGAGAAAATTACAAACGAAAATACACAAAATAATAATAGACAATACAATCGTCAACAAGAAAATCGGAACAGAAGAACCAATTCTATTACACCAGATGAAAGAGAAACAACAGTAGTAGAACCTCCTCTAGCATTTTACAAACAACTGACATCAATGAGTATAAACGAAGAACCTCAAATAGAACAAAGCATCAGCAGTGGTTCAGTACCCACAACAATAAGACCTTTCGATGGTACAGACCCAGCATATACTGTTGAAGAATATTTAAACAGTATAGTTGCAGCTATGATATTTAGCAGTGGAATAGAACCAGTGAACAAAACTGGACATCATCAATGGAAAGTAAAAAGAGCAGCTTTAATACTACATACCCTACAAGGACCTGCACAAAAATGGTATTCAACACTTCCAAGTGAAACAAAATTAGATTGGGAAACATTTTGCAAAGAATTTTCAGATATGTTTGACTCTGAAAAGTCAAAACAACAAGCACTACAAAAACATACAAACGAATCACTAAGATCATTAGCACTGAGAATAGAAACTCTCGTAAAAACTGCATATTCACTATACACAGAAGATTACAGAAATAGCGTAATGAACCAAACATTTATTAGATGTTTAGATAACGAACTAAAAACAGCAGCATTAAATAAGCATGCGAACCATAAACAAACGCCAAGAGAACCAGAAATGCCATTCAAGGCATTAGTAGAAAAATTAGACCAGATGGATCTAACAAGGACTATAACAAATAATCATAAAAGATTATACGAAGTTAATCAGAGTACAAATAATATCAATGACGATCTGAAACAAATGAATATAGCCTGTAACAATATCAACGAACTTAACCAAAACGACCTGGAACAATTTGAAGGAACAATATGTAACGTCCTTAACGGAATTAATAACACATATGACAAAAAGAATTTTAAAGGTAGACCAAAATTTGCATTGTTTTGTAGCTATTGCAGCTCACACGGACATACTAAAGGTAGATGATTTAAAAGACCACGTCGAGAAAGCATAGCACGACCAAAAGAAAGATCATTTTATGGTCATATGAGAAATAATCAAAATTTACCAAACAGAAAGATTGATTCAAATAACATTAACGGAAGACAATTACCACCAACGTCACCGATATATAACAATTCACGAAGCCGAACCCCATACCGATCACAGTCAAGGAACAATTATAATAACAACGTAAATCCTAGAGATAATAGGAATTATCAAGGACATTGGAAATCACACAATTACAATAACAGAAGTACAAGTTATAACAGAAACAATTACAGTAGAAGCAGAGGAAACAGCTACAAAAGAAATAACAATTATAGTAGATACAATAGTAGATCAAGTTCAAGGTATACAAAGAGAAACAACTCCAGACAACAATCACCATATAACAGAAATAATAATAACTATAATAACAATAACAGACAAAGATATAACAGCAGAGATTCAAACAGAAACGACAGATTCAGACAACGTTCAAGTAGTAACAGTAGAAATTACTCAAACAATAATAACAGAGACGATAGGAGAAATTCATCGTATAGAGAACAAAATCAAAGGAATTACCCTAAAGAACAACGAAATGAAGGAAATAAATATAACAATAATAGTAACAAAAATAGAATAAATAATATTGAATCAGAAAAACAAAACGATGACCCACCAGGGATTGATGAATACGAAAACACATCAGATTCATCAGACGAAGATCAAGAAATACTAGATAAATTTTATACCGCAAACGAAGAAACATGCAATACATTAATAAATACATTCGAAAGTAACCCAACATGGATATTACCGATGTACCAGTGTAATACATTTGAACACAAGATTTCACTAAACAAAAACCAATTTTAGAAATTGATTTTCTACTGGATTCAGGAGCAACATTAAATTTACTCAATGAAGATACTTGAAATGAGATAAAATATAATAACCCAGAAATACAATTGGAAAAAGCAAACAAAACATTGACTGCAGCGAGCAACACCACAATAGAAACATACGGAACAGTCAAGTTACCTCTAACACCAGAAAGAATCTCAAATAACAGAAATAAACCTCAAAACAATTTTTACATTCATTTTTACGTAACCCAATGCAATCATAACATCCTAGGCACCCCCTTCTTCAAAGAATATATTGAAACGATTAATGTAAACACAAATAGACTAACCTTAAATACAAATACAATCTTAGATAACGATATTATATTCTATATGAATAGTACAAAAGGTTACCCGTATTATTCTCGACTATACCCTATATTTAACAGAGAAACAATTTATATCGAACAGAACCAAAATAAAAGCATAACATTTCCAATACCTATATTCAAACAAATGAATAAATCAAATGAAAAAACAATACATAAATCACATTTCTACTTTGAACCGATAAACAAATATCACAATATATCTTTTACAGATATAAAAGACTTCACAGCAGATGAAGAGTACTTCATAGATATTTTAAAAATTAACAAAAATAGACATAGAATAACCATAAATACAGGGTTAATTGGTTTCATGAATAGAAGCATTACATTTAAAAAACAAGATAACGAAATTTATCAAACAAATTCCATTGACTTATTCACAGCATTGTATCATCTAACATACGAAAGTGAACACGATATTAATGAAATACTCAACATACAAGAAAACGAAACAATTGAACAAGTAGCAACATTTGAAAGAAAACCAAACTTCAAATGTAAATTTAATATTAACAAGTATTCCGAACCAGAAAAGGAATTTATACAAATGTTTGATTTTCAACATTCACACTTAACTCAAGAAGAGTTTGAAAAAGTATTAACAATCATATTACACTACAAACAAGTATATGCAACAACAAAAGTTGACGTCGGAAAAACAAAAGTAAAATTGAACCTACAGATGAAAAAAGATGCAATTTTCAAAAAACAACGAATAAGCAAATTACCGATACACCTTCGAGAAAGAATACAAAAACTATTAGACATATTAAAAAAATACGACATCATTGCACCCGTTAACAAAGAACAATTATCAACAGGAAATACATTCACAAACCCAGTAATAATACTACGAAAAGGTGAATCTCTAAAAATCGTGCTCGACGCAAGATACTTGAACAGCATGATAGATGAATCCGAATGTAACTGGCCAATCGAACCAGTTGATGTAGCCCTAACAAGGATTAATGGAACAATATTCACAACAGCAGATCTAAATAGCGCATATAACCAAATACCATTAGACGAAGAATCAATGCGATATACACATTTTACAATCGGAAATGAACAATACTGTTTTAAACGATTATTCTACGGAATATCAATCGGACCATTAGCATTTGCATCAATATTAACACATTTTCTATATCCCTTAATTAGGAAAGGAACAGTCATTACATACGTAGATGACATATTTATTCAAACAAATTCATATGAACAAATGTTCGAAACATTGATAGAATACCACAAAATACTACTTAAAGAAAACCTAAAAGCAGCACCCGACAAAACATATTTTATGTTAACAAAAGTAAAATTCTTGGGACATATAATTGAAGATAAAAAAGTGAAACCACTTACATCACGGATCGACGGATTCCAAAAACTAGAACCACCAACGAGTATGAAAGCTTTACAGCGATATCTTGGAACAATAAATTTCCTAGCGAAATACGTATATGGTATGCAACCAATACTACAACCATTATATAATCTCTTACAAAAAGAGAACGACTTTAAATGGACAAAAGAACATCAAACAATTTTTGAACAAATGAAAAGAACTATAACACATAAACTCGAATTAACAATGCCAGACACTAAAAAACCATTTTACATCATAACAGATGCGTCCAGCACAGGCATTGGAGCAGCATTATTACAACAGCATCCAACCGAAAAGAAAATGAGATTAATATCAGCAAACTCTAGACTTTTCACACCAATTGAAATGCGACTATCTACATTAATTAGAGAATGCTCAGCGATCATATTCGCCCTAACGGAAAATGAGTTATTACTAAGAGGCTCAAATCATCCAATTATTCTATTTACAGACCACAAATCGATAATTTATCTATTTACACAAAAGAATAAACCAAACCACAGAGTTTACAGTTTTCAACTTATACTAATGAAATTTCCAAATTTACACATTATTTGGACAGAAGGAAAAAATCTAGCCCTACCCGATCTTTTTAGTAGAACAATAGATGAAGAACATTTTACGAAAACACGAGACATTACAGTAGAAATACCGGAAAACATAAAATTCTTCTTTGCAAAAACACCATTTACAAATAACCTAGAATGCAAATACAGCACATGTAACAACACAGATGAGGACAGTAAAGAAAAAACACACTACCCCGTTTTAGCTAACATACATAACAATTATTTTGAAATAAACATTGATAAAAACGAATATCACCCAATTTCATATGAGAAGTATAACACAGAAACAAAAACAAATTTAATACCGAAATACAAACCAAAAACAAAAAATTGGCAATCACCAATTGTAGAAAAAGACGAATTGATTATCGAGAAAAACCAAAAAGGACCATACACGGTTCACCATGACGATGACTATCTTAGACTCATTAACAATGTTCAACAAGAATATAACTACGATAACGCAAAAATAACAGACATTTTCTATGATGAAAAAACGAAAATCACAGAAGATCTCATAAAAGAAACACAAATCATAGATCCAGTACTTCACAAAGTAAAAATGTGGAAAAAACATAACAATAAACCACATTCAGTAACAATGAACATACGCGGAAACAAAGGACTCTTTGCATATTATAGAAAGTTTAAATCAATTATAATTGACGAAAAAACTGGAATAATTAAAATTATCATTAGAGTTCACAAAAGCACAATCCAAAGAATATGCTTACCATTAACATTACTACTATATGTTTTTTACGAAAATCATTGCACAGACACAGTTGGTCATACAGGACTTGAAAAAACAAAAAGAAACATAATGGAGAAATATTATTTTCCAAACTTAACAACCTGGATAAAAATTCTAATAGCGGATTGCATACAATGTCAAACAAACAAAGTATTTGCAGACACAAAAACAAAAAGTAAAAAAGAACAATTAGCACCGACAAAATCATATTTTAACGAAATGATCATGATAGATACAAAAGGACCCATCCACCCATCATCAGAAGGAATCAATTTTATCTTTGTAATAGTAGATGCAATTTCACACTATGTAACAATTATGTGTGCACCCAAAAATAATGCATATTATGCATTTACAGCATTATTTGAACATTGGTTTATGAAATTCGGACTACCAGAAGAAATTCGTTCCGATAACGGATCAGAATACATTAATACAGAATTAACACACTTATGTAACTACTTTGAAATCAAATTTAAACCAAGTACAACATATGCACCTTGGACAAACGGTTTAGTAGAAGGGACAAACAGAATAATCGGACAATTTATCAGAACATTATTAGACGAGAAATATCAAAATTGGTCAAGGAACGCAAAATTCTTTCCATATGCATACAATACCCAATACCAAACACGATTAGGTATGTCACCATATGAAGTACTTTTCAACCAAAAACCAAGAAAACCAACAAAGATAAAACTTGGCACAACAACAGACGAAATGGTAAAATTGCAACCCAACGGAAAAAAGTGCATGCAACACTCAACCAGCAGATACCCATTTGGAAAAACAATTCAACCATCCAAAAATAGCAAAGTTACAAAAATGAACATTTGCTAAATGGTTCCTTGATAAAGAAAAACATTATAATGATACTTATCGTACAATAACAAAAATCCTTCAAAACCGAAAAAAGTTAACAGATGAGATGATTATACGATTTCGTACAGCAAAACCACTTGAGAAAAATACTTTTGTATTAATAACAAATCATCAACAAATTGATGGAGTATCTAAAAAACTACTACCACTAAAAACAGGACCATATCTTATCATCAATAAACCTACGGAAACAACATACATATTAAAAGATAACAATAAAGAATATATAACAATACACAGAAATCACATAGTAGCGTATTACCCGAAAGAAAAACACATTAAACTAGAATTAAAAAACTATCTACTAACGAACGAAATTCCAATATTAAAACAACCTACTACACAAAAATCAAATAAGAAACACATAGCACAAAATGAAATTCAACAAACTCATAACTACAATCTTCGTAAGAAGAAAATACAATTAACACCATAACTATAGAACAATAATACATAATAAAAATAATAATAATAATAATAATAATAATAATAATAACAATTAAATTAACACTACTACTGATAGCCCGTATCAATACAACAATATTCATTGTATTTGTAACAACCGACATAGACGAATTAATACATATGTACCATTAAACAATCCACTATGGATTGTGGGTTCAACTTTCATAATCTCAATTTAAAACTCTCAATAATACTCTCACTAACACGTATACTATTACACACATACTGGAAAATTCCTCGCACTATAAAATATTCATTTCACTTAACCGACTATACCAAAAGTCATTTCATGATAATTCATGCATACAAATATCATTAGAAAAACTACTAAACAGATCCCGTAACATATAATGCTCTAATACTACCTTGTATAACCAACTCTCATAAATCATCTTCATAGAATATTCGGATATAATCTGTGACTCACCCGAAAAATCCGTCACATTATCACAATAAATCTATCTCTATGAACATTCCTATGCATTTTCCTATGTACATTCAGTATTTCTACGGGCACACATACCTAACCCGAACCTTGTGTGCAGAACCAAATATATTAGAAAAGAAACGATAAATATATCTAAATTAATACACAGCATTCTACAAAAGATAAATACACACGAATAGAATTAAAAATATATAGTACTAAAAGGTGCTATTATTCAACTAACCACTAACCAATTATGCTCGTTGAATCATACCCCGAAATATATTATCTTAATTTACGAACCAGTTATAAATAACAATTCCGTTCTAAACATACCATAGATATCTTTGGGAATAACCGCCACCAATATTTAAACACCAAATATCTAAACACCTTTTAGTGGATAACTTATCTAAATCAGCGACATATAAAAACACAAAGGAGATTTAAATGTTTAGACACACTGGAAGTTTAAACAGCCGTTATACATACATCCTCAGACGAACATCTTCTGACATATATCCTCTGAGGAACATCTTCGATCATACCTCCTCTGATAGACCATCAGTTGACAAACGTCCCACCAAGCAGTAATTGACAACAGCAACCATTGTCATAGATAAAAACAAATAACAAAGATTCAAACAACAAATAACAAAATAAAACATATCCGAACAGGATATTCTAACACAAATAGGTTCTGATAGTAGCCCTTGAAACCTCAACTATGGTTGTCACAAAGGGTAATTTCTCATGTAAACAAAACTCAAAAAACAAAATTCAAAACACAAAAGGTATATTTTATTTGATGTTCACAAGCTTAGAACTGGAATAGACGTTTAGAGATAATTGATAATAACAGTAAACAATAAACAAACAACAAATATTCAAATAACAAGTAATCGAAGAACAAATAATTTTATCTTTTATAAAAAAGATCGAGGTTCTATCCACCTCACGGAATGGAATAGATATTTTGAAGATGTCAACATTCACGAACACTAATAAATATAAAAAAGGAAAATTTAGAAATAACAAACAACAACGATGAGTAATAAACTAACGGGAAAGAGTAAAAAATAGCAACTAATAATTAATAACAAGATAAACGGTAATACTAGTGATAGAAACGGAAGCTAAAAAAAATTAGTACGAACTAAGAAAAGAAAAACATCTAAAAATAGAGTAACGTATCGATTGAACGAATATTTTCAACAGAACAAAGGAATAACTTCTGTTCAGAACGTAATGAGAAAGAAACGGTAACAATCTCCGTATAACAATTTCCGTATAACAATCTCCGTATAACAATTTCCATATAACAATCTCAGTAATAACAATCCCCGTAATACCAATCACCGTGATAACACGCAATATAACACATCCAGTAATCTCCAACAACCAGTAATCTACAACAACCAGCACATCCAGTAATCTCCAACAACAGGATCTAAAACACACGTTTACTCTCATACACGTTATCTTTGAATACATATATTCTCATAAAATGGACAATACATCCATTCACATCCTTAACATACACATCTTACAACAATAGTTATACATTCGGCCATCAAACCTTTCGGCCAATAGAACTTGAACTTAAATATATAAACATTCGGCTAATAGACCCCCGATATTATGAACGGTAAATCCGTTGTGCACCTTTTTGCACAGAATAAGAACAGAATACGTCATACATACACACGTCACACTAAAATACGGACGTCATACATTTCATTAGTGAAAATACGGACGTTATTGAAAAATCGGACGTTAACAACTAACGTCATACACATCATTAGTCCACCTAATTAGAGATAACTCAAACTTTAACTTATTAGTGATAATTACTAAAAACCAACAAAGACATAATTAACGGGAGAAAACTCACAAATTAGCAACATCCATAAGGAGATGACAGGGATGTTGTACAATTCACAGAGACACACTGTCTCTTTGCAGACGCAATTAGTAACAAAAAGTAAATGTCAGACCAATTAACATTTACCAACACCATCAACAAAATGGTGATTAACAAGACTGATCTTACCAAGATCAGTAGTAGTTGAAAAACATTTCAATTACGTCAATGCTTCTCAAACAAAGCATCTTGTACCATTAGTACCAACTACCAATTAACGTTGCAGAGTTGCAAAACTGCAGATGATTACACCAACGTATCCAATTAGCAATCATACCATTACAGTAATTGGACATTTTTGCACCAAATTCCTTGGTACCAATTGACGCCACGAGCCATACCAATGATCAAAGAATCTACTTCAAAACAATAGACAACAACAAAGTTGGCACCAACATCAGCCTAATAACTGTAACATACCATGATAGAAACACGTCAATTACCATCAAATATAATAAACTTCATGCCAATACACCAATTACACAGAGAAACAACATCTTGAGAACAAAAATTCTGGATAATATCAGAAGAAAAATACAATTCAAGAAATAGGAAACTAACATTCTTAGACATAGACATATAGATTAGACCTAGTAATTATTAAAATTGACAACTTGAAAACCCAAAAATGAAAAACGGAAGATATATAAATGTCACAAACATTGTAGAGAACTAGGAACGAGAAAATAAAAATCACAATTCTGATTTTGCCTCGTACAATCCACAACTGCCAAACTGCCTTGGAAAAATTGAAAAATTGTGAAAAATTTCAGCTAAGCGGAAAATCCGAAATTGTAAACCCAAAATTCAAAAATTTTCTATCTCAACAGAATTCTTCCCTCGTTTCTATATACTAATAATCAAACGATATCACTTTAAAAAGAGAAGATAAACTATTTCTCAATTTCATCTTTCATAATACAAGTTTATCAACAACGCTCAATTGCAAGGCAACACGACTTAACAGATAAACTTAATTACTTTAATTTCATTTCAGAAGGGTTAATTCATTACTATACACATCACTGTGATGAAAAACCTCCAATGTTAGCAGCATCAGAGTTTATGCACTCTTTCAACAAAAACCAGCTTTGTATAAAAATAAAAGTACAACAAGACAATTTTGTTCAACTTCAATTTCCTTTAAATAGTCATATACATCTTGATAACGACAGTATTACAACCACTGATTGTAAAGTTTCAACTAAAGATTGTTTATTCATAATTGAAGGAATAACAGAAACCGGACAAGAAGTAAAACTCTTTTGGGGAGAAAAACATTTTGAATTATTGAAAGACATAACGCTCTGTAACGAAACTGTTACAGAATTCCAAACATTAGAACAACAGATACACACAGATAAATGTGTTGATATTAACAAACTAAATACAGTTTTCATAGTAGTTTGTAAAAAAGACGCTATTGAACTTATAGACGATAAACTAAAAGACTAGTATATAATATGATACCAATTCTTGTTATTGTAATTTATCAATGAATATCAATTTAATACGATTAGTGCGAAACCGTTAAGTGTCAGTTACACAAGAAAATAACTGTCATTTTCCAGTGCAGCATTAAAAATATTCTCCAGATAAAAACACTCGGTTATACGTTTCAACAATTGATTTCTCAGAAACATTAGTAATACTCTAATTAACATTAAATAGAATAATATTATTTCTTACTATATTCTTAGTACCTTGCATAGTAGTAATATCTACGTATTTAGCGATCGTAACAATACAAGAAGTAATTAGAAATCGCAGAGTAGTATATGCAAGTCCACCAGTACAGTAACTAAATGCACGAAATACATCCTGATATATACCACACATGTAAAACAAACATAGATATTGTAGAACTGGAAATATTTAAATTTATTAAAATTGCAATAGTTATATATTTTCTAGTACGAATGTGTTTAAGTTTAATAGAAAACTTTGTAAATCCATAAAAATTGATCCAAACCCCGACATAGAAGAATCTATATATCACACATTACATTCACAAAATTTTTATCTACAAATTGAATTCCCTGCAAAATCACCATTTTACGGAAACGTTGTAATATACCAGCTAAACATAAGAATACAACATAACGAAATTTGGATATCAAATATAGGAGCACAAACACACCAACCAGAACAAGAACTAATACCATTACTGATATTAACACCGCCATATATGCAATTCCCACCACACGGACCTGGTTCCGGAGCTTAAATAATTAAAAATCAGCAAAAATTGCGTCATCAAATAATAATAGTAACCGTAACAATAATCAAGAACAACCACATCATAACGAAGTAACAGACCTAACAAATATACCAACATCGCCTGAAGTAGACGATACAGACCCTGGAAACGAAAACCCGTATACAGTACGGCGTGAGAGAACAGAAACTAGACACCTATTAAGAGGCAGACGTAGAGCATCACTCTCATTTCCCACACAGGACTCTACATTAGTCTCATACGATTCTACTGATATAGAATCAAATATAATAAGACCTATAGAAGCCAGACAGTCAGAACCACCAAGTCGAACCGGAACACCAACCGGAACACCTACTCGAACACCAACACTCCATAATTTTAATATCAGTTCACCAAACGATCATTCCAGTGCTAATACTATTCCAACACCTACATCATCGGAATGCAGAGCAAATCCTTTTCGACCACCTACATTCCAACAAAGACAAGACTTCAACTTTGTACAAGACCATTTTCGTGTACAACCAATACACTCACCACATAGCTCAGTTTGGTCAGCAACTTCACCGCAACAAACGATAAGTACAAACACCACACCACACAGATCACACCAATCGTCATCCTCGAATACATCAATAAGCGTACCACGAATAGAAGTAACAAACTCTTTACAACCACCACGAAATACAACACTCTCACCAGCATGATTTATACCAGAATTAAGACTAGCATCAATTCACCCAGGTAGAACTAGGGCAACACCAGTCCTAAATCCAAATCCACCTACTTTAAGTAGAACTAATGATCATACATATCTTTTTCCATTAGATCATAAAACCTGGAATCCACCTCCACCATTATACGGACCGACTAATCTTGAGGATACTCTCACAAATTGGTCAAGAAATAGACTTACAAATACCCTAAATCTAACACACCGCCAACGAAATTCGGCACTCGAAGTTCTAGCAACACCATCTCTAGAACTAAAATTTGATACGACGATTAAATACGATACAATATTCAATCACCCATTTCATGCAACAACACCCTCCATAGTAACAACAACGACCTCAGCACCGTTTATTTGTATTGACTTTGTCTACAAGTTTGATAGATATACTAAACAAACTTTAGGCTTTGCAACATTTTACAATCCTCATACAGGATTATCGTACACATGCCGTTTCAATTAAAATCTATAATATTATTATTACTAATAATTATAATATTTACCTATATGAAAATAGACACCCAAATACAATCACAATACACTATACAGAACAAACTTAAAGAACATATTACAAACCGCATTAACGAACGAATGGAGAAACATATCAAAAATATAAAAAATAAAAACAAATTAAAACTAAATACATCCAATACAATAAAACGAGAAAACATCAACAAACTTATGAAACATGTATCTGAAAATCAAATAGAAATAACAGCAGACTGAAACTCAATTCAAGACATTTATAACATCACAGAATTAGAAAATTTTCAAAACAGTTCAGACTATGAAGAAATGTGGAACATAGCTATTGATAAATGGAGAAGAAACTGGAATTTCTATAGAGAACATCTCACAAACAGTATTCTAGAAAAATTCCAATTAAACAATAAAAGACAAAAACGCCAAACAAAGGAAGACTACGTAGAATTAACAGGACAAAACATAAACGGCTCAGCAATCGGACCTCAAGATATTTTTATGGAACATTACGATTGCGATGCAGAAGAAATAACAAACGTGAAATACTACGAACTAAACAAAATTAGCACATGCAAATTTAAACCAGTAGATTTAGATATGACAAAAACAGAAGTTCAACTATTATCAAAAGCACAAGCAGTAGAGATTAAAACATACGCAGTCGCAGGAACAATTAAAGAACGAGTAGAATGGTGTTCACAACACACCAACTACATTAGAGGAAACCGGCCTAGCTATTATGTATCAGACGCACAAAGAACAAAAATATTAGACCCGGACGAAGTTCGTAACGAACTCGCTAGACTTAATTTACTGAAAAATACAGAATATAAACCCACAGGATACAACATATCATTCAATTAAATAGCTAATCCACCATTACAAAAGACAATTGAAGACCTCCAAGGCAGAATACAATTTCATTTAGATACCCCTATGGTACCACTATATGGAAGGATAGTGTATGATTACACAAACCCAACGTGGATACCCTCCGCAATAAAAAACGCACAATCAAACTGTTTAACCGGAGTACGAAAACAAAATAGAATAGATATTCTAGATTGGACATTAGAAATCAGAGAAGTATCACTCATACTAAATCTTGATACAGAAGAAATCTCATACATGGGAACAAAACTACCATGCGATTTACGCAAAGGAGAGTGTCAACCGACACCTTTTACAAAAGCAACAATAGTTTGGGAACCCCAAACACATTGTCAATTATTTGAACTAATTAGATTTGATGCATACATGGTAAAATACCAAGACCGATACTGGATAGAAACAAACGCAGAATGGACGACAGTACAGAAACCAGACATACAAGAGAAAATAAAATAAATAAAACAGCCTCAATAGCAACGCGATTCGAAATATATCCAATAGTTGAACGCGAATGCGGATCACTACAACCACTACATAAAACAGAAAACGATGATTTTTACATAATATATGAATACGGCTTTGACATGCATACAGGACAAAAATTAACAAGAAAGAAAGATAAACTCGATGACGAAAAGTTTATAAAAATAACACCGAAACAAATCATCTCAACGCACACACGCTACGAAGATGAAGATAACAATCAATTTTATTATGGTTCTGTTAACGAAAACACACATTTAAATATGAAGATGGATTTATATATGAGTAACATATACTCTAGAATCAGTTTACAAGCAAAAGAATTTTATTCACAAATTTGCGAACAAACTCGAAATCTACGACAGTTAACATTAACACAAGTACAAAAGAACACACCACTTCTAGGATACATACTTACAGGAGACAGATCGATATTTGTCAAATAAGAAGGAGTTAAAGTTATGAAAATGTACAAATGTGCAAAGAAATCATCACCGCTATATGTACCACAAATACGTGAATGTTATGATAAAATACCAATTCTATACAAAAATAGAGTACAGTATGTACATCAACTCACACGCCAACCATACCTTTGGGCAAAAAAGGTACCATGTTCACACAGTAATTTTGATCAACTCATATCTATAGATACTGAAGGAGCATCTCGATACAGATTAACACCGTATCCAGTTAAAGTTGAAACAATACTAAACAATATATCACCTGAAGAAATAGTATTAGACAACATGTTTAACAAAGCAAGTTTAATAGAAAGCGGAATATCCAGTAAAGAACAACTAGTACAAGAACGAAAAAGAGATTTGTTACATGAATACATGCGAGACCGTGAAAAACCATTACAAGACGCACAGTCAGCTAATGCACTAAAACTCTTAGAACTCGAACAATTAGGTTTATTACAAACATACAAAAATTATGAACAATCACTAAAATGGCTACGAGATTTGAACATCAATGGATATAACTTTCAGATAGATCAACCAAGCGTAAACTGGAAAGAAATTTTTGACGGCGCATGGATCAAAGACCAAATCCTAACCAACTTTGGTTGGCCATGGTATATATTAGAGAAAATGGCTATTATCTATGCTATGATTAGCTTGATACTATTCATAACAAATCTTATTATTAAATTCTATAACGCTTTTGCTATTCACAAAGCAATCGGAAAACAAGCAAGTATAACAAAAATACTACTCACCGGAATATTTGGAATATTTTCACAAACTCTTACACAACTAGTAGCACAAATACAAGAAGAAAATTCACATGACGACAGTGACGATAACAATTCGCATTATGGAAATTTAAATAACAAAGCAAAGAAAAACGGGCCTAACTTTCGTAGACATTCAGCAGAAGTAACAACGTCAAATCAGAAATTTACGTTGATACAAATTATAAAAATTACAACACTACAATCCGTAGAACAAAAAACGGATTACAATTACGAACTTTAGACTCAACAAAAAAGATACAGAAACCACCATTACCAGAAAGGAAATATAAACCAGAAACATTTAAAATAGAACCACTAGAAACAATAAAAGAGAATAAACTACAAACAATACCACCACAACTAATTACACCACCCCCAGCATATCAATGCATCGGAAACAGTTTATCAGCACCTATCCCTAGTGCACCAAAAGTTGAACAACATAATAGTTTATTCCAAAATCACCCATATGAAACACCAATAACAATTAATCAACCAAAACCATATGAAATCCCAAATCCTTTATTAACGACTACCGAACATAGACACTTATTACCCACGTCGAAACTACTCGATATACAAAACCCTCCACCAATTGATTTTGAACAACTAAAATTAACGGCTAACAAAATGCATAATCGCAGTCACAGCTTGGATATCCTCAAAAATGATCAGCCACACACAAATGAAGTCACATACTTTGACACCCATTCGGCTGATACATACGAAATTTAACACCAAATATACATTAAAGAACATCTAACAGTAAACCCCCCCACTACTATTAACTCATGAAAATTGTGAATTCATACAATTGTATATTCACAACAAAACGCAAGAGACCAACAGTAACAATGACAATATATTTTTCACATATAACACTGTAACCACTAACGAGTGAGTTTAAACATATTTTAAACTACAAACAGTTTTTATAACAGTTAACATAACATTGGTAACCATATCTTATTTCCAATAGTAATAATTTATGAGTTTTAGCATAATGGCAACAGGCATGGACTACGAATCGCCATACAAATCCGATTCACCATTATTTGTCAAATAAGAAGGAGTTAAAGTTATGAAAATGTACAAATGTGCAAAGAAATCATCACCGCTATATGTACCACAAATACGTGAATATTATGATAAAATACCAATTCTATACAAAAATAGAGTACAGTATGTACATCAACTCACACGCCAACCATACCTTTGGGCAAAAAAGGTACCATGTTCACACAGTAATTTTGATCAACTCATATCTATAGATACTGAAGGAGCATCTCGATACAGATTAACACCGTATCCAGTTAAAGTTGAAACAATACTAAACAATATATCACCTGAAGAAATAGTATTAGACAACATGTTTAACAAAGCAAGTTTAATAGAAAGCGGAATATCCAGTAAAGAACAACTAGTACAAGAACGAAAAAGAGATTTGTTACATGAATACATGCGAGACCGTGAAAAACCATTACAAGACGCACAGTCAGCTAATGCACTAAAACTCTTAGAACTCGAACAATTAGGTTTATTACAAACATACAAAAATTATGAACAATCACTAAAATGGCTACGAGATTTGAACATCAATGGATATAACTTTCAGATAGATCAACCAAGCGTAAACTGGAAAGAAATTTTTGACGGCGCATGGATCAAAGACCAAATCCTAACCAACTTTGGTTGGCCATGGTATATATTAGAGAAAATGGCTATTATCTATGCTATGATTAGCTTGATACTATTCATAACAAATCTTATTATTAAATTCTATAACGCTTTTGCTATTCACAAAGCAATCGGAAAACAAGCAAGTATAACAAAAATACTACTCACCGGAATATTTGGAATATTTTCACAAACTCTTACACAACTAGTAGCACAAATACAAGAAGAAAATTCACATGACGACAGTGACGATAACAATTCGCATTATGGAAATTTAAATAACAAAGCAAAGAAAAACGGGCCTAACTTTCGTAGACATTCAGCAGAAGTAACAACGTCAAATCAGAAATTTACGTTGATACAAATTATAAAAATTACAACACTACAATCCGTAGAACAAAAAACGGATTACAATTACGAACTTTAGACTCAACAAAAAAGATACAGAAACCACCATTACCAGAAAGGAAATATAAACCAGAAACATTTAAAATAGAACCACTAGAAACAATAAAAGAGAATAAACTACAAACAATACCACCACAACTAATTACACCACCCCCAGCATATCAATGCATCGGAAACAGTTTATCAGCACCTATCCCTAGTGCACCAAAAGTTGAACAACATAATAGTTTATTCCAAAATCACCCATATGAAACACCAATAACAATTAATCAACCAAAACCATATGAAATCCCAAATCCTTTATTAACGACTACCGAACATAGACACTTATTACCCACGTCGAAACTACTCGATATACAAAACCCTCCACCAATTGATTTTGAACAACTAAAATTAACGGCTAACAAAATGCATAATCGCAGTCACAGCTTGGATATCCTCAAAAATGATCAGCCACACACAAATGAAGTCACATACTTTGACACCCATTCGGCTGATACATACGAAATTTAACACCAAATATACATTAAAGAACATCTAACAGTAAACCCCCTCCCACTACTATTAACTCATGAAAATTGTGAATTCATACAATTGTATATTCACAACAAAACGCAAGAGACCAACAGTAACAATGACAATATATTTTTCACATATAACACTGTAACCACTAACGAGTGAGTTTAAACATATTTTAAACTACAAACAGTTTTTATAACAGTTAACATAACATTGGTAACCATATCTTATTTCCAATAGTAATAATTTATGAGTTTTAGCATAATGGCAACAGGCATGGACTACGAATCGCCATACAAATCCGATTCACCATTCAGCTACGAGGTTGAAGAAGGAGAACTGATTTCCGGATCAGGAAGGTCGAGTCCTGGCACTGTAAGAGATAACGCATCAGACTGTGGAACTCAGACAGACGATCAAATGGGAAATATTCCTGAAACAGTCACTACATGGAGAGTACATTTAGACAATACTCCAGAGACTACTCTGACTCCACAAGATATTGCACATAAAATCAAGAATAAATTTGACAACAGACGGAACTTATAATCCTTTAACACTAACAAAAACACTAATGAACAAGGAACAAGTACAAATATACATAGCTATGAACACAGCAGATTAGTTAACACTCAAAACCGTTCTACAACGGAATCATATACATCACCCCCACTTCCAAACTACCCACCACCAGTACGACCACCAAGATCAGCTAATAGTAAATCATTTTTTCACCAATCAACAAATGAGCAGACCCCAACAACAACAGTTATGGAAACAATTTGGTTTCAGGACAAAGATCCCAGAACATTAAATAGCCCACACAACAGTAATTACAATCCATTATTATCATACAGGAATTGGGCAAACATGCCATTCGATTCACGCGAATACAACTTTTTCATGGCACCGCTTCATAACCTTAAAGATCGTGCGTCAGAGTATTTCCCACCTCTGCCACCAGAAAATACAATTACAGTAAAGCGTAGTACAAAAAACATGGGGAGAGACAAACTCCACCAGACTATGTACCCGAAACTCAAACAGTTTTATAGTCTCACTGAAAGATTTTTATATGATTATGACTAAGAGTTTAAAATTCCAATCACAGGTCATTTCGATCTACTCATAGCAAAAGCATCCCAAGACTTATCTGCGTACAGTTTTTACGATCACCAGATATTTCAACTTAGATTCAAATTTCTGCATCCTACATCAAAAGATGTACAAAACAATAACTATAGAGTACATGAAACTAAACTCATCCACAATCTTATATATTATACATTTCTACGTGACAAGAGCAATAACACATCAAGAAGTTATATACACATAAACGATCAACTTACATCACCTTACTTCCTCAATTACGGATATCGCTTAAAATGGGAATACACATTGGGCACACTGAGAAATTTCGACCCAATCAAGAACTACTATATTTTCCAACCGAAAGATGCACCGGAGCGACCTCTCATGGTACCGCTCGAAGCGTTGGAACCGTGCGAAGAATATCACGTTTATCACCTCGAGGGAAGCGTAACGAACCGCGCTTTCACAAATAGAATAGACTTCAATAATGAAAGGACTAAGACAGAATTTGAGCACGAACTATGCAACACAGTGAAAGCATCCATTACAGATATTCCATTAAAAGATTTAACAAACTTACTTGCATAATTCCTATCGAAAGACGATAACTTTGTAAAGGATTACCGCCATTATAAGGAAGGGACAAACTATCCGAAACAAACAGAAAAAATCTAATAATGTTATCATAGTAACAAGTAACAACAATCGATAATCTCAACAAATAACTATGCATAATTATGAAATTAATCAGTGCATATATGATTATTTATGTTTCCTGATACTCGAAATTAACCCCTTTTCTGATAAATGTAGTTGTAACAGTTCAATATTCAGTCTTCAAGTACTTTGTAAACTGTTATATTTGTACCTATATACCAATAACCATACTTACAACTAGCAGTTTCTAGTTATATCTCCTATTTACATAACTTTCAATGTACGGATTGTTAGATATTTTATCTGTTCAATAAAGTCAAAAAAAAAATAATTTTTTACTCTTGATAAAGCCCTAGCCTAATTTCTAATATGTACATGTATATATGCAAAGATTTTCCCATAGTTAGTAATATGCAATTTTGTAAATAAATAAATAAATAAATAACAGCTCGAAATAGAACACAGAACTGACGGAAATGAAAACAATTAGTATTCATTTGCAATGTAAACACAGTGTAAATGGACAAATAATGAGTCATATAACAGACATCTTAAGTTTACGTATAACATGTAATATTACCTTTCAGACCTTGAGTCAATGACATGACATTTAAACAAAACTACAACTCAGATTCCTAAAGAACAAATTTGTTTACACAAATATTTAAACTAAAATACCAATTTGAAATCTTAAGGACACAACAAAGTGTTATACACTTTTCTATACAAACTGTAACAATAAATCAAATTCCAACAGAAATTAAAACATATAATGTTTGAACTTCGAAATTTTCACATGTAAATACATGTACATGATCAGACCAGCAATTGTATATAAAACAAGCAGTCATTAATCAAAGAATAAAACACATTTCTATATCGATAAACTACAGTAGACACAGGTCTACACAGATAAACTACATTGGTTCCTTAAGCTATAGTAACAACTAACAGCTTCACATTTACTTAGTAACAACTAACATTGTAGTACTCCAAATACTGACAGAGTCTTTGGATTATTTGGAATATTGGATATAAGCGCGCAGACAGAGACATTAATTAATTTCCCGAATTGATGAAATAACCATTAATGAGGATCAGACAATTGACATTTTTGCGTCTACCCATTATAAGAAACAATAAGCGAGATCTTTAAACCTTTTACAAAATACATAATACAATACAAATTGTAGAAGTATGACAATACAATTCGTGAGAATTGATTGCATCAGAATAACTTCTGGTTTCGTGACGAAATGAATTTGAATTAATCCAACATGACCACAAATTCACATGTCACTAAATATTTCTCGATTACGTCACACAAGTTGTGTTGACTTAACAAAAACTACCCTCAATTGATCCATTGAATTCCATAAAACCATACAACAAAAAATACTTAACACAGAACATATAAATTTCTATTTACTTTCCAACCGGAAGGGATACTAGGTATAACAGAATATTAAAACCTAACAAAGGTTACAATAGAGAAAAGCTTTTTTTAACATCTAACACCTAACAACAAACCAATTCAGGTAAGTCAGGTAAGTCAAGTCACTGGACATCAGGATTGCCTCCAAGCATCAACACCGGACATACCCGAAAGGATCTTCACCCACTGGACGTGGTAATGGAATAGATACTTTTGTGGTTGTTGATGTTCAATCCTTGCTCCTTGGGCAACCTGTGTCTGGGAACCGACTTACAGGCGAACCGATCTCAAGCAACACATTTAAAAAAAGAAAAGAAAATCCTTCAGAGAGAATAAAGAGAAATTGACTTATCAGATCGTACAAGAGACTTTCAAAAAACTCGAAACCCCGGAAAGATGGAGTCAAATATGACTTCCAGAAAAGACCATTTGAAAGACTTTATTATTTAAATAAATAAAGCCTGAAAATACTCTTCCCTGATTGGATAAAAAGGGAATAATATCTTTTCCTTTCTTTTCCTTTAGATGTTTACCCATTTACCCCTCCTCTCAGAAGAGAAAGTTATTTAGTCAGTACCAGTTAACCACCTGATATAATAATAAAATATATTTCTCTCTCTCTACTCCGCTCTTGTTTTGTATTGAGATATACGTTAGACTTTAGCATTGGGGCCCGTGCACTGTCTACTGAAGCTCAGATAGAAGAGTAACAGACTAGAGATATAGAACTTTAGTTAGTCAGGTAAGCCTTAAGAGTACATTCTATTCTTGAGACATCCATAAGACAGTTCCAGAAGTATCCTAATAAAGGTAGGCTCAGAACACGTCTTAGTATATCAGGTGAAATTTGGGAAATTTACGGAATTTATTTTAACTTGAGCTAGGTAAAAGAAACAGTACTATGGTTTTCAGTAATTAAACAGTGGAAGGAATCATAATTGTCAGGAAAAGGCAGTACTTATAGTATTGGAGCTTCAAAAGATCTGAGCTGCAAAAGAGAATTTTTAGTGGAAATAACGAGTTATGGAGTGAGTTCGATGTTTGAGATAGGACTAATTACGGCTCCGCAGTATTCTTCAGAATAGATTGATAAGTCAAAAAGAGCACAAGGTCTGTTCAAAGGAAATTCTGATAGAGAGATACTCAAACGCAAGAAAACAAAGTGTCCGCACTTTTGCGACCCCAATCCCAAGTCCTGAAAACCCTACTTCCTCAAGTCCGATCACCATGAATTTTTAACTGATCACTCCTAGGACAATTTTTTACACATTGAAAAAAACAACGTGCTTTTTCCGGTACCTAAAACCGTTCAGATTGTCTTTTAAAACAAATAAAAAAGAGGCGATGACTGACTTTTTTGTGCTTCTATGAAAAAAACAACACTCTCACCAGAATCAAAATATCTATCAAACACCACATTCAAACGTGAAGAACGCAATTTAGTTACAGTTCAGTTTCGTGTTATGAACGCTAACAAATATTTTACGAAGAAAAAGGCATAAAGATCTTAGTTTTCCCTGATTTTTTTCTTCACTGTGAATATAAGAAAATAGTTTAATGTTGATTAAAACAAACATTGCTAGATCTAAAATGGGTTAGAAAGTTTTCAAGTTCTAAGTGAGAGAAATATTGGTAACATGGAAAAGGAAAAAAGGAGAATACATGTACTTGTAAAAGAACTGTTGAACATGAAACATAAATTTTGTTGGATCTTGATTTTATCAAAGCCAGTTAATCACAAATTTCCGGTCATATTGAGCAAACAATTATCTAAGATAAGCTGCAGCCCGTGATCAAGCTTCTACACCCACTATAGTACTTATACGTTAGGTCAAACTGTTCTAAAAGGAACGACACGTTACGTTTTGCTGATAAAAACTGATAAGTTTGAATACCCTTAGGCAGAAGAAAAAGGATCAGACGCGAGAGAGCAAGTCTGAGAGAAAGTCTTACGAGGCTGAGAAACAGCAGTTCGTCAGTCAAAAACTTGAGAGAGAGAGAGAGCTCAGGTGCAGCGGTTGATTCTCAGAGTGAAAAAAATGTGGTTGTTTGAGAGTTCTTTGCGAAAGAACATAGTTTCGCAGTTGCAGTGAGTGAAACTGCAAAGTTATTCAAAATAGTTGGCTGTGAAGATAATAGGTTTCTGGCCAGTAACATAGCTACTGGGAAGCAGAATTTATTCTAGTTATCAGGGATAGGAAGTCAAGTAACGGATTTGTGGATACTTGCGGAGAGAGTGATTGAATTGGTTTGATTTAGTGTGGATCAATAATTAGTTTTGATAGAAAAATTCCTTTTGATTGTTGTATTTACTCAATTAACTGTCTCTGGCTATAACATTATTTGATGCAGGTTTTACATATTTTGATTAATAATTCAATTATCCAGAGTGAATTTTTCAAGCAGCCGAGAGAGTAACATTTTTTGGGGGCAACACAGTACACTCCCTACAACAAAAGAAGCTACCAAATAAATCTTTCGGAATTTTTATAGGGTTTTGGGCGCTAGTCAGTCCCCAGCTAGAAGACTTCTAACCACAAAAATACAGAATTCTACAGTTTTGTATACTTTTCATAATTTCAAAATATTTCGTTTAATGTTATATCTAAAGTCCAAAATCCTTGGGGATGCTTTTGCAATGATTACTGTGCTTCAAATAGGGTTGCTTCAATTAATTTTTCTCTATCGATGGTTACCAATCTCTACTTATATTTCTACGTTAAATGCAGTAATGGGATCTTAATGGGTCGTTATTTGGTATTTGAGAACGGCGATTGTTAAGGATGATATACGAATAACTAGTTTTGTTCAGTCATAAGAAGTTGAATAACTTGAGACCCACTTCAGAGTTTGAATTAGGTCTCAAGTAATTAGGGGTTTACGAAATTACTTGAAACCTCAAGTAATAAAGAGATACGAATTTTATGCTTTTCCCGTCACTTATGTCCACGATTTCTCATAAGGGAAAAAATGATGCAAAATAAAAATTGATGCCAAGAGAAGGTCCGTTGTCAGTCAAAAAACTCCAAACAATCTCAAAAAGAGCGACTTGGACCTTTGCGACGTAATGCCAGTTGAGTATAGAGCCCTCTACCTCCCATTAAATTGGGGTGGGGGGGGGTCGAGGTCAAAACAACCAATTCTCACCGATGCTGGCGTACACTGGGGTGATTGCAAAAACTCCTGCCGTCGTAATCTGATTATGAGAAATTTCGATTTTGAATCCGCATATGAAGTGATCAAGAGATACGTTATCAGTTTTCTCCAATGTTCGTGCTCCTACTGTACTACAGTTGCCAGCGGAATTAACTGGTCCCATGCACTCTCCAATGCTAGCGTTGTTGATGTCCCTAGGTGTGACATAATTGGTATAATACTTAGGAGAATTCATACTAGTCGAGACCGCAGGCAAAATCTTGCAAAATTTTGGATAAAATTAAACGGCCTGAAACATTCTGCCGCAATCTTGCAAGAGATATTAAAGTTTAGATAGTCGACTCTGGGGCATCTGGTAATGATTAAATTCTGAGTCGACTCGGAGGCATCCTGGTAATGATTAACTAAGATCTTCAATTTGATTATTCAGTTCCTTCCAGTGGCTCCGTAATAATTATCAACTAGAGTAACGTTTAATAATCACTCCAAAATTTTGAAAATTGTTTACATTTGGTTGGTTGAGCTCATATCTTTCATGTTTTCATTAGGTTGATTCTCACCAGGGTATATTAAATGAATACGAACTTGAACTGAATTCTTCCAAGTCGGAAACTCAGTATGTCATAGTCAAATCCAGCGGGGAGAGTTCCCTCCTCCTCAAAATCAACATATTGTAGTACGTATCCTGTCTCATTGAAATCACGTTCCTGATCACCCGCGAGTTCAAAAGTGATGTTGCCTCCATCTGCCTCCTTGTAGTACACTTTGAACCCTCTGATATAGTCGTCTGTTCCGTTAATGTAATACACTTCCACCCTCTTGATAAATCTGAACAATCAGTGCAACTATATAAACGGCCAGGGTCGAGGTTTGGTCAAAAAAATAAAATAAGACTAGCGGTGAATAGCGGTGAAAAAAAAACTTTTTTTCACCGCAAAAGCGCCCGCATCTTTTTGCGTCGAATGTTTTGATAGCGGTGAATATTTGCAAGTAGTGTGTGTTTCTCCGTTTGACTCCACAGACGCAGGACGCATCGGCCATCCAACCTGGAGTGAGAATATCTTCGTTCAACTCGTCAATCGAATCGTCGCTAACGCTTCTCATCGACCGACTCATTTCACTCATAAATTCTCAAACCATCTTGAACAACCTCACCGTCCTACCTCAGTGAAGTCAAACGAGGAAACACTCACTACTTGGCCTCGCCGGCTGGCTAGCTACGCTTACTAAAATATTTGTAATTGAAAACACTATTTGCGCCGGCTAGCTACGCATGATAAAGATATTATAATTTGATACATAAGTGGATAGATATGTGAACATATTGCTAAAAACAGAATCATAAGTCGATATAAGCAAATAGATCGAATAACTGTTTATCCGCACTTTGGCAAACACATAATTTTTGAGTATTGAATTAACAAAGTATTACGTAATATGAGCACACACTGTCGACATTGATAAAAACTTCAAACTTCAAAATTACAATGTGTTGTAATAAATGGATTAATTTTTCTAAGTCTTTCACTCGCATATCCCCACATGTTCTTATCTTTGTTAACAACTAAGTTAAAAATATCATCGCCATCTCTCAAATTCTAACAAAGGTTTTGGTAATTTTT
The DNA here is from genome assembly GCF_964194025.1 of Convolutriloba macropyga. NCBI lineage: Eukaryota > Metazoa > Xenacoelomorpha > Acoela > Convolutidae > Convolutriloba > Convolutriloba macropyga. The sequence continues at coordinate 23,341 of NW_027453568.1, read as the reverse complement.
AGGATCAATTTCTATTGCTAACAGACCAATGTTTATATCATTACGAAGATTTTTTATAATCAAATGAAATGAACCCCCATGATTTAGAAAAAACATAGCTAATTTAACATCCTTTTTTAATTTTAAAGAAGCATATTTATGTGTATTAGCTTCTTGTTCAACACACTTTCGTATTAATTCATAGTTGTTTCTTAATCCTTCATTTGCATAAAAAAATTCTAAAGATTCTTACTGATTGCTATTTTAGACTTATTTACATTAATTAGTTCTTTATTCCTGATAAAACCTTCGTCAATAAAACCATTTTTATCAAATCCAGATCTATCAAAACCTCCTTTGTTAAGACCATCTTAGATTTAACCTATATAATAATATCCATTTGGTTTATTTTTATTGTACGTGATTAATATGGTTTAAAATATCCACCATCATTAGGATTTTCACGTTTCAAATATAAATCAATATTTTCATTTATAAATATTGGATTTCTATAGTTTAAAATAGCGTCAATTGAATTTTAGGTTTAGTTTCATACTTGCGAGATTTTCATAAGATTTCTTTTTTTTTCTAGATTCACTCATTTAGTTCCAGAGAAAACTTTCAATTGTATGTTCGTATTTACATTTTTCATCAAAAGCAGTTAATATTTTTTGTCAAATTTCTGAAGATACAATGTTTTGCATATGATGATTTATGAACATCAATACTACAGATTTCACAGCGTCTTTTGTTTTGCGTCTCCATTTGTTCAGAAACAATTTATTCAAATAACTTTTTTAAATTAGAAAATTTGATAGTTTTGAATCTTTGAAAAAATATACTTGATAACCAAATTTATCTATTTAATCAAAATCAAAATTAAAATTGTTCACAAGTTCAACAAAGCTATCATTTTTGTTTGAAAAAAAATTAACAATTTATTGCTATATACATGAAAGTAGTACAATTATTATCTTGAAATTCATCACTAGTTTCATCACTGGACTCACTGCTAACATCAGAATCATCAATAAAGTCAATATCAGATTCGTGTATAGATTTATCACTACTAATTTTTATATCAGATTTTATAATATCAGAATCTTTTGGTAAGCTCATTTACAAACAAAAAATTTTCTGAAGTTATTATTATAAATTTATCGTTATTCATAATAATATAAATCAAATCAAAACAAATAATGCTATCATAATATCTATCTAATAATAACCATTTCATAATTCTAATAGCTTCATATCCATATTTCCATATTTCAATCTCACAATATCACAGTTTCCAATAATACAACCACTATTACAATATTTTTCAAAAATAAAATCATTAAAATTTATTTTCGAACACTTTAAAATCAACAAAGTTGTTGCAATTAAATTGAGATTAGAACCTCTATATATTTGTGAAAAATCCATAAAATAACAGATAATTTTAATTCTGCTTAATTGAATCGATTACTAAATTTAGCTTGTTGTTCTATTTGGATATTTGTTAATTCTCGTTTTTGTTTTTTTAACTATAGTATTACATAATACTCATCTAATTTCATATGGATATTCTATAAGAAATCTTCTGTTACAACTTCTACACATTTTAGCATATTTCATAATAACTCGTCAATCAATTCGTCAGTTGCTATTCGTCGCTACGCTCTTCATATCAACCTCCTTATCGATCTCCTCATTTCACTCATCAATTCTCACACCATCTCTCCAGCCTCACCGACCTACATCTGCGAAGTCAAACGAAGAAACACACACACTACTTGGCCTCGCCGGACGGCTAGCTACGCATGAATATGTTATTGGAGTAAAAATCGTGGTTTATATTTATATTTGTATTGGTGATTGACTAATATCAAATGTTCGAATAAGTGGGTGTGTGTGTGTTAAATCTGAGCAATCAGTGCAAATATATAAACGGCCAGAGTCGAGGTTTGGTCAAAAAATAAAATAAGACTAGCGGTGAATAGCGGTGAAAAAAAAACATTTTTTCACCGCAAAAGTGCCCGCATCTTTTTGCGTCGTATGCTTTTATAGCGGTGAATCGTTGTAGGATATGCAATTTTAGCGCTGAAATTTTATTTCACCGCACCCTGCTAGAGCTGAAATTTTTTTTCACTGCATTCTGCTGGTAGTATTGAAAAAAGTTTTCATCGCTGCCAACAGAAGATGGTAAAAAAAATTGGTAATACAGTTCAAGTTATAATTTAGGTTATATGGTTAAATAGCAAAGATTTTTTTCATCTAGGTTATACCCCCCCCCACCCAACTTCAAGCTTTTATCAGTACTGGGTAAGTCCAAAAGCAAGTCTTTAATTTTTCAGTACTGAGAACGTCTAATTACAAATCTTGAAAGTCTTGGCATAGACGTGGGTAACGTTTGCAGCTGAATTTCAAAGTAATCAAAGGTTTTTCAAAACTTTTTCATAAAGAATAGGTCAATTTTTTGTTTCAGAAAAAGTTGAAACTGAAGAGAAAGCAAAGCATGACCTTCGGCCTGATGTCACACATCAAAATTGAGTGAAAATATGGGTGCGACTAATTATGTTTTAGTAATTTACTGCAGATTTTGTCGCCCATTTTGAACTGAATTCAAACTTGGATCACAATCAAGAGCTGGGTATTCCTGTGACACAATATAACCTCGTCAAAATCCTGTAGAAGTAGAAACCTTGTTAAGCTAAACCGGTGGGCGTTTCAAATGGACGAAGTTTCAAATGGACGACAAGGAAACTTTGTATCAAATGGACGACAAAACTAATTAATACATGCAAAATATCAATATGAGCTGATAATTTAGTCCCAGTTGAATTTAGTCATTATGGATGCTTGCGACTACATTATTTTAAAGAATGATCAAAATTTCAATGTTTAGCGAGGGTTAACTTTGAGAATGCATGCATTTGTCGTTCATTTGAAACAAAGTTCGATGTCGTCCATTTGAAACGTCGTCCTGTTGATCGGCACCCAGCTAAACCGGAAAGACATTCAAACATCGCACAGTTTTGAAATGCATAACTGTAGGTGCAAAACCGGGTTCCACCTCTTTTCACCCTGATTTACTTAGTTCCGCATATTTTAACCCTCACTGTCATTGCACCTCTGAATCTTTTAAATCCGAAAACTTTACAGCCAATTCCTCTTTCCGAAATTTTTACTGATTTTGTGTCTTGGTACTGAATTTTTTAGATCTAAACCAGCTTAGTGGGAGTATGTCTTTTATGCCCTCAGGCACACATTCTATTTATTAGATAGTAACGTGCTATATAACAACTCGGGGGGGGGGGGCAAAACAAAATAGATCCCTTTTTTTATCCAAACCATGCATAACTGCTCAAATTCTAATCTTTAATGTTAATGCTACAAATAACAAAAACAAATACGGGGTTATACAAAGAGATGATCAGATCCCCGTTCAAGTACTTACTTTGGTCACATGTGGTCTGAGCCAAAATATGCAAAATTTTATCTGCAGCTCATTTATCTACAAAAATAACTAATTTGAGAGTAGTGGATAAAACAAGGGATTCAACCACCAGTAAAATTTGTCCCTTTCTCCTAACGCTGATCGCGCATGTCGAATCGGGCCAAATTTTACTGTTTCTTGAATCCCTTGTTTTATCCACTACTGTATATTAGCTCTATATTCACTTCCTTTATATTTTAAATCTATCATTTCTTGTCTCACTTAGTGCAAGCCACTAGTACAGAGTTAAGCTGGTAATTAACCATTATCAGACGGATAGTTCGGGTTCTATCCCCACTGACTCCAGTGGACGTCCCCAGATACTAGTACAAAACTAATCAGTGAAACTGCTTCGCAGAAGAGACCGTGTAAAAAGCACGTAAACCAACTTGCGAAAAAACTTGAACATAAAAAGAAAACTTGAATAAAAATTTAAAAAATTATTAATATAATAAAAATTTTCATATATCCCCTAATCAATATTTAATCAATCTAAAACTAAAACTTTCTGTCTCACTTGGTGTAGTGGTTAAATCATCGAGTCTAGTTAAGTTGCTTTAGCAAACGGAAGGTTTGGGGTTCCTTCCTCACTGACTCCAGTGAACGTCCCCCGATTTTGATGAATTACTATGAAAAAAAGTGAGATAAAAAAAAACCAAATTCACAGTTCTTAAAAAGGATGATCCCTGCTGTGAGATTGTATATGGGACACACTGTGATGGGTATACAGTCAAAAACACTGAGATCGGTGGAATTACAGTGATTAGTGTTTTTCAGTATAACTAGTGAGATCGTGTAACAAGCATGTAAAACCAAACTTGCAAAAAACTGTGAAGCCATTTTGTGGATTGATGACGCCAATTTGTGGATAACTTGAACAAAAAAGAGCACAGTCAAAAACACTGAGTTCGGTGGAAACACAGTGATTAGTGTTTTTCTGTGTCTTCTTGAATATTATACTTATAAACATGCTCTCTGAATTGATTTCTAGTGTGACCATATCTAAATCTATGAAGATAAATACATAGTCTACATTTCCTATTTCTAAATCTATATAATGATATATGTTTATAAACATTACACATACTACATGTTAGATATTGATCAGGATCAGAATAATGATATCCCAAATGTTCTATATAATCTTTAACCTTAACCATATTTTTACATACATAACAAGAATATTCTAATTCTTTAGCATTATTACAACATTCTTTCCAAGGTTTATTTATGCATTTATTGCATTTCATTTTTATTTTTCGATATTTATTTTTTGATTATTTCCCTAAATAAATACATCATGTCTCAATCAACTAATACTGGTGTCATAAACTTCTGCGATGTCTGTAATCTATCCTTTGAATCAAAGAAGGGTTTATACAGACACCAATCATACGATCTCAAACATAAGGAACTATTGGAGAAACTGTTTGAGTCTGAAGAAGAAGAAATCCTGGAGAAGGTGTATAATTCGGATGAAGATGATTATATTATTAAAACTAGGGCTAAAACTAAAACAGAAACTAAATCAGAAACTGAAACTGAAATCAATATCTATTCTAAGATTAGATCGGCGAATCCGTTTCACGGATTTATATGTAAAGAATGTCATGAAGAATTTAGAAGTAAAGTAGCTCTAACTACTCATTCATATAGTCAATATCGCATGTATCTAGAAAACATAGAAGACGTCGACATAAACTCAAGTCAGAACATGAGAAAATTTTCATATTAGTGATAAAGGCGGGAATTACATTGAAGATAAAGATGAAGCAACTAATTACTCTTTAGATGAAATTAAAAACTGTTACCAGTTTCCTAAAGTTAAGAGTTTTAAATATAAGATCACGGTTGAATGTGACTATAAGAAGAGAACCAAAGGAGAAGTTAAAACTACTAAAATATTTTTCAATACTGATTATATTAATAATAATGCAATATATGATTATGGTGACTTCAATTGGTGGCTAGATTTCCAAAAGGAAATATATGAAGGTTATGGTTATGATTTTGAGTTTCTAATAATAAGAAGTATTCAGTTAAACATTGAACCAACTAAAGCATCTATTGGTAGTTATATAGATTTACCTATTGATCTCAAAAACTCTTAATCGATATTAAATATACGTAGTTATTAATAGAATTGCTTACAACTAACTATAACTGCTTGGCTACAATCCGCCCCACACCATCCAACTCGAGAAAGTAAATATGTAGATAAACTAATTGAACCAAGACAACAACATGAAGATGACTTTACTTATATAATAAGAATACAGAAATTGTGTAATATTAATATTTGGGTATACACACCTTGTGGTAATGGTAAAATAGAATTGTTTAAACAAGTGGATGATTTTAGTAAAGATAGAAAATATGTAAGAATACTAGTTTGGAGTAATGGTCAAATAGAACACTGTGCCCTAATAAAAAACATAGAAACCCTGTTAGAACGACCAAATAAAAATAACATAAAATATTATTATTGCAATAGGTGTACCTATTGGTTTAACTCACAAATTAAATATGATAAACACGAATGCAACAACTCATTCAAACCAGAGATTGTTTGTCCTAAAAAAAAACATATTACTTTTATAAATGAACACAAACGTCAGAATATAAAAAATATTATAACTGCCGATATAGAATGTTGCATTGTTGATCCGCGAAGCGGTTTCACCGATGTCTCAACTAATGATTTAAAATATGTAATATCTGAACATATTCCAATAGCTGTGGGTTACACCTTGCAAGGTAACTTCAAATACTACTTCGGACTAGGCTGCATCAAAAGATTTGCTAGAGATCTATTAGAAACAGAAACAGACAATAACTTCAAACATAATGAAAAGATGATATTCACAGAAGAAGATACATTATATCATGAAACTAATAACACTTGTCATATCTGCACTAAAACATGTATTAATAAACTAAGAGATCATTGTCATGAAACTGGTAAATATAGGGGACCAGCATGGAAAATATGTAATCTAAGAAACAAACAACAAAACTTCATTCCAGTAATATCCCATAATGGCTCTGGCTATGACTTCAACCTACTATACAGTGAACTCTTTAAACAGAACAATGATAAAAGAAAAGTAGATAACATACCACTAGCTGTTGGTAAATCTAAGATGTTTAGCATTGGTTGTCTCAAATTCTTAGACAGTTATAACTTCTTAGCAATGCCTCTAGGTCAAATGGCAAAGATATACGGATGTAAAACTAAAACATTATTTCCATATGAATACTTTGGTTTAGAGTCGTATAGTAGCAAAGCTAGCTACCAAGAAGCTATAGGTAATCTAAAAATAGAAGACTTCAAATTCTCACTACATAATAAATTACCAACACAAGAAGAACCTACATAACTTTAATAATGAAAACAGTCATAAACTGGAAAAGAAATAACTATAGAGTATTTACAGAATGATGTGGAAAAATTAGACTATTGCATGAATGAATATGTTAAACTAAGCATGAAAGAATTCAAGCTCAATCCCCTACACTATTAAAGTCTCCCAGGTTATAGTTTTGGTTGTTGGTTAATGTCAAGCGTTGTAACATTAGATACATTACAAGATAAACAAATGCTAGTTGATTTTGGTGGAGCAAAGAGAGGTGGTATATATGGAATAATGGGAGATAGATATATAAATAAAAGTAATACTAATACTAATGCTAATATTAATGATAATACTAATACTAATACTAATAATATTACTAATACTAGTACTAATACTAATACTAATACTAATGATAAAGTTTTTAATAGAAATATATGGTTTATTGACGCAAACAACCTATATGGTTATGCAATGATGCAAAAGTTACCTTATAAAGAAATTGAGTTTATTACTAATACTACTCTAGATCCACGAAGCGGGTTCCTCGATGTAATATTGAATACTCCAGATGATAGTGATCAGGGTTACTATATAGTTTGTGATATTGATTATACTAACGAATGTAAAGAAAGAACAGAACAGTTAGCACTAATGCCTAATAAAAGAAAGATAAATGATAACGAGTTAGGTTATCTGCGAAGCAGTTTCCCTGATAGAGAAAGAGATGGAGGCAAGGCAAGATCCGAGAAGCGGCTTCACCGATCAGGGAAACTGCTTCACAGATCCGCGAAGCGGTTACACCGATCAGAGAAATTAATCTTAGACCAAAACAACAAAACAGAATATATGGTTCATTATAGGATGTTAAAGTTCTATGTTAAGATGGGAGTAAAAGTAACAAAAATACATAGAGTAATTAAAATTAAACAAGATTATATATGTAGGGATTATATACAAAACAAAACAAATAAAAGTGCAACAGCTAAAATTGAAGCGGAAAAAAAGGATGTAAGGAAATTAATGAACAATTCACTATATGGAAGAATGTGCATGAATCTTCTACACTTCCTTCAAAGTAAGTTCTTGCACAATGAAGAAAAGATAATGAAAAGTGTAAGTAAACCAACATTTAGGAATATAACTAGATATAGAGATTATAGCCAAATAGAATATATAAAGACAAAAACAGAATATGATTCTCCAATATATATAGGTGTTACTATCTTAGAATTAAGTAAATTACATATGTATGATGTATTCTATAATATTCTTCAACCATCTCTCAAAGATCTAACACTTCACTATATGGATACGGACAGTTTCGTATTAAGCTATAGTGAAGGTAAAGTTAGTGATGAGCATATGGAATTATCTAATTTAGAAGTACCTATCAAAACTTATAAAAAAGTCCCTGGCAAGTTTAAGCACGAGCTGGGAAGTAGGATTATTGAGGAATTTATAGCATTGTCCCCCAAAATATATAGCTTCAAAAATGATCCTAAAAACACTAAAGAAAAAGGAATAAAGAATCATAATAATGCTAGGCACATAGATTATTATGATGCATTAATGAATAATACACGGAGAACAGTAGATGAATGTAGAGTACTAAAAAATGGCAATAACATGACAACAACAAAAACAAGTAAGATTAGTTTAAATATATTTGATGATAAAAGGTTTTATGTAAACAATATAAAAAGTTATCAACATGATGAGAACTTGTACTTATTTAAAAGGGACTTAGTAAATATGATCCGAGAACAGACTCCGTCTGCGGTAAAACAACGAGTAGAGCTCGTGGAAAACCAAGCAGCTTCACCGATTAAGAAACTATACAAGGATAAGGATGTAGAAAAAATTATTAATGATATTAAAGAATTAAATATAGATAGCAATAGAAAATTAATAGAAGCAGCTATTAGATTATATAATGAGTTTTCTGCGAAGCAGTTGGAGTACCAAGGACTTCGTCCCTTTCACTGATTATAATTAGTTATTTTAATGATAATTATAGATCTAATTCATACTTAGTATAATATTTTTATATAAAAAAATGACTAAGCTAGATGAACTTATAGAATTAAACTATCTAGAAAAACAAAACAGAAAGAATAGATTAGAAGATAAATTAAAACAACAAGAATATTATGGTGAAATAAAAACTTATTGGATCCTCTAACTAAAACTTTAAATACAAACGCTGAAACAATGCAAGCTCTTCAAAACCAAACATTAGCAGCACTCGAGGACATTACTAATGCTTTAAAGAGTGTGGAGCATCAAAGACAAAGTAGCTTTATTGAACAAGCCTCTCTCTTATCACCAACACTTGATCCACCCGTAACATTAAAAGATGATAGAGGTAAAACATTTACTGTAGACAATGATATGATTGATATTTTTTACTAATGGGTAAACAAACAAATAAACAATTAAAATTAAAATCAGTTGATCCAAATTCAAACAAATTTAAAATAAATGGTGTAGATGTATCTCTAGCACCTAATGGTATAAAAGTAAAAGGTAGAGTCTATGATTTTTCTAGGGGTTTCACTTTGTTTGTTACTAATAAAGATGTAACCGAAAAAGATATTAGAGGCGAAGGAAATAAAATAAAATTGTTTCTAAGCGATATCAACTACAATACAAAAAGAGGGGTTACTAAAAGTAATAGGGTGAAACTTATTAGAAGAATAGAAACCAGTTTTGCACTACCCAGAAGAAATCCACGCCCTCACACAGTTGATTCTAGTCGTGAAGAAACTGTTTAAGAGAGTGGTGAAGAAGTTGAAGCTAGTGGTCTTATCAAAGCCAACCAACGAAAATGCCACCACTATGTGGATCAGGGAACCTGCTCTGCAGATCCAAATAGTTTAATAGAAAGATTAGAATTATTAATACTAGAAACAAAAGCTGGTCATGGTGGATTATATGATTAAATGCTAGATATATCTAAGCAACTATTATCTATGAATATTATTAATCAAGAGCAATTAGATAATTTTGTTTTTAACTATGGTAAATAGGTGAAACCATGACTACGTCCATAAAAATGCGGAAAAACAACAACAACAACAACAACAACTAGCTGAAGAAGTATTCAGTCCTCGAATAACAAAGTTTAGAAGACAAAGATAAATACCATTATATAAAGATGAAACATGGTCAGCTGACTTGATTGATAAGTCATCTCTAAGTAAATACAATAATAATTATAAGTTTATATTAACAGTTATATATTCCATTAAAGAATAAATCTGGTTTATCTATAACTAATGGTTTCAAAACAATCCTATCAGAAGGACGAAAACCAGAAAAGATATGGGTAGATAGAGGTAGTGAGTTTTACAGTAAAACATTTAAATCTTTACTTAAAGAATATGAAACGAAACTATATTCTACTGATAGTGATTTCAAGGCTATATTCATAGAGAGATTAAATAGAACAACTTTACACATAATAAATAAATCTATGTTCATCAATGGTGATGGTAATTGGGTAAATATATTAAATGATGCTGTTGTAACATATAACAATAACATTCACTCAATAATTTTTATGACACCAGTTCATGCTTCTAATAATCCTGATAAAGTTAAAAACACATTTAGTTTAAAGAATATTAAGGGTAAACCTGGCTACACCCAACCTAAACTTAAAGTTGGTGATTATGTTAGAAATGCAGATAATTGTAATATGTTCTCTAAAGGTTACACTTCTAATTGGAATAGAGAATTGTTTAAAGTGAATGAAGTTCTAAAAACACAACCACCAACATATAAAATAGAAGATATTAATGGTGAGATAATAGAAGGTAAATATTACGAACAGGAACTATTAAAATCCGAGTTTGACTTTGAATCTAATAATAAAGTTTTAGAATAATTAAATATAGACCTGCGGTTCTCAGTCTATTTATGATTCTAAGTCTAAGTTTAATTGTAAGACTAATTATAATTCTAATTACAAGACTAATTATTATTCTAATTATATGTAAACAAATACAAAGATGACAAGAAATAGATTCAGCCAAGCTAAACATAAATCAACAACAACATCAACAAACAACTTAACACTAAGTAAGGCTCGTGGGTTATTCCTAGAAGATAATGATAATTTTTATATGAAGGATACCTATAAAATTACAATTGTACATCCTCCGATAGATGGAAAAGATGTTGTTAATAAAGAGTATTGTGACAATAACTTATTATCCTCTTCTAATAAAATATACATTTTAAGTAGAAACATAACTGAACAAAGAAAGGGTGATTTTGATAAAGTTACGACTAAAACATTACAACTAAATGAAACACAAGTTAATGAAGAACTAATTAATGAGTTTATTGAATCAACAAATGAAGTCAGAAATACTGTTAAGTTTTGTAATAAAGTTGCTGCAGATACTATCTCTAAATATAATCAATTAAAACAAGAATTTGATAATAATAAGTTTAATCAGAATATCACTAACATACAACTAGATGAAATGTTTACTAACGGTCTGATACAAATGAAAGAATACAATAAATCTCTTAGAGGTGTTATAGTACAATGTATAATTGCTATACTTTTACAAAGTAAGTTAGTTGATAATAAAAAGAAAGACAGACTTGAGATGCATTATAGTTTTAATCAAGAAGATATAATGAAAGAAATAGAAAGAATTTTTACTAATGAAATTAAGCAAAGCAATGACCAATCCAACAGCACCGAGTGAGAGATTACTATATCCAGATTTGTCATCAGTATCAGAAAGATTGATAAACGAAAAGATTCAAGCTAATAATAAATTTAACAACAATATTAACATTATAAAAGATATTATAAATTATTATGAAACTGAAACTAATAGCTAATAAGAAGTTAAGTAGATATAAGAATTCTATTAATGCAGCTGAGATACTAGAAATAGTATTATCATCAATAGCAACAACGGCAACAGCAACATCAGTTGCATTATCAGGTATAGGATTAGCTTATTCTATACCAACAGCTTTTGCTACAGCAACTGTTTGTGGTTCATTATCAAAAACAATTAATACTAAAATTAGAAATAAAATTATAAAGTATTCACAAATGTATATTTTAAGTAAACAGTTTAGTGATAAGTTCAATAAACTATATACTAAATCAAGGAATGATAATAAAATAGATGATGATGAGTATAATGAATTTGTTAAGTTATATGAGGATTATAAGAAGAACAAAAAAAATAAGTTGAGTGTTTTTTTAGATTAAAGATATTAGTGCTTAGTAATAACAATGTTTTTAGTAATAATAATATTAGTATTAATATTTATCGATAAATATATAATCATAATCATAATCTTAGTTATAATCATAATCATAAACATAATATAATCATAATATAATCATAATCATAAACATAATCATAAATATAATATAATCATAATCATAATCAAATAATTATTTTTTTTTGTACCTAAGTATAACCCTCTTCCTTTTTGTACTACTTTTATACCTTCACCAGTAGTTGCAAATTTAATTAAATCAGGTGTAGCCGCTAGAGCTGCTTTAGTGTTTCTACTTGCAAATGCACTTCCTATTTTACTTGCTATTTCTAATGCTCTTACCGGGTTATTAGCTACTTTCGTTCCAAAGTTAACTGTAGCCCTACCAACACTTTTAAAGAAATCTTTCAATCCCTCTGCTTCTATTGTTGCATCACTAACAGTCATTGACTTATTTCTCTTACACTTAACACAATTACCTTTTAACATTTTAGTACCTTTTGAAGTAACAAAACCTCTTATGTTATTATTACCACTATAATGTCTATCTCCAACACAATATGAATTAGTTTTGAACTTATTTAAAAGACTCATTTCTATATATAAAAAATAATGGAAGTTAAAAAGTATAATCCCTTTGTTGTTATTAAGCCTACGGGTTCCACCCGCGAGCGAAGCTCGAAACCTAAGCCTAAGCCCAGGTCTAGACCTAAGGCCAAGATTAAGCTTGAAGCTAGAGGCTTGGCTCTAGAGAATAAAAAGAAATTAGACATTATTTATGCTAAAGGTTTTGTTAATACTAATAAGAAATAGTTAGGTATTAACAAGAGTAACAATTAGAGCTGACTAGCTATAAGTATATGTTATAAGTATATGGTTATGTACCAGTAAAGTATATAATTATAACAATAACTATATTACACTATAAATATAAATTATCGCTAGAGTTATATCTAAAATTATAATTATCGCTAGAGTTATATCTAAAATAATAATTATCGCTAGAGTTATATCTAAAATTATAATTATATATATGACTTAAGTTATATCTATGATATTATAGACCTACGGTCATCTGCGAAGCAATTTCACTGATTAGTCTCTACGAGACTATATCAACCATCTTATTACCATCACTATTCACACTAATAATCTTTCTAGTTAATACTAATGCATGACATATAACATCTGCAAATGCAGCACTAAATTTAAAGTTAAGTTGTATTGGTTGTGGACCTATATGATCCCTTTGATATGTATTATCGAATACATATATTCTATAACTACTTTTGAATGTTTTATGATTTATATGTGGTTTTATATTATGTGGTAACGCATTATAATCTTTATTAAAGCTAACAATCTCTTTAAAAGCCTCATTGTAATTATTAGTTCCATAATTAATATTCATTCTATCTTCAGGATAAAACTCACTACCAATCTTACAATAACATTCAGTAACATTCATTACATCAAATCTGCTTGCATCATGAGTTTGTTCACTAACATTATTATTTTCAAAACCAACTATTATATATTGTGGTCTTTCCATACCACTTTCCATACCAAGATCAAACAAGAAGTTAGTAGCATTGGGCACATCCTTAAAAAATGTCTTTCTTTCATGATAACTAAAGTCTACAGTATTCTTTTTGCTTAAACCTTTTTGCACAATAATTCTATTATCATTACTAGGGTCAATACTGGGCACACACCATGATATATCTCTAATTTCTATATTACCATCATTAGCAACTGCACCAGGATTAGCATTAACTCTAAATAGAGCTCTATCATTATTATTTCTTTTTAATATTAGTTTAAATCATAAACCATATATAATCTTTTCTAAATCATTTATGAAACCAAATAGATCACTCATCTTAATCATCATATACATATGATCTCGTTGAGCAGCAAAATGGTCACCTTTAAGTTGACTATCTCTAGTGCCCTGATTTTTAACAAAACCACTCTCATATTCATCACCAGTACTAGTTAATAACTTATAAATACTAGTTAGTAACCACCAGCATCATCTGATACAACAAACTCTATCTCTAGATATGAATCACGCAAATTTAAGTGATTCTCTTCTCGATTGAGTATGATATTAATGTTAGTATTAACCGTATTCATTGTTGCCAGATTATTGAGTTTATATTATATTATCTTACTTTTATGTTTATCATTATTATAACCATAAGTTGTATCCAAATTAAAATCCGTTTTTATAAGATAAAAAAAGACAGACAACTTGATTCTATATGAACTGCTAAAGATACATGAAGCTTTAACTAAAACTAAAGAAGAGTATACACTTAACTTTAGAATGATAAAGGCAACAGAAAAACTTAACTTTAGTGAACCTATACTTAGTACATCAAAATTAGGTTTAATTAGATTATCTGTTTATAATTCAGTGTTTAATGTGAATAGGAGAAATAATCAATTCTCATATGCTAGTACTGTTATAGAAGATGAAGAAGCTTTACCTCAGGCTCTTAGCTCTGTCCCTAACTTTGCCCATAACCCTAACCCTATCACTACCTCAAGCCCAAACATTACATCTATACTTAATTGAAATTATAAAGGAATCCCGTTGCTATATTCAACTATTACACCGGGAGCATATGAGTTAACTGACATAGCAGAATTAATAAAAGATGAAACTGATGGCAATGTTATAATAGCACCTGATAAGAATACGATGAAATGTTTAATGGAAATAAAACAAGGAGCACTCAGCTTTGATATAGAAAACTCAATAGCCTCATTACTAGGATTTAGAAAAATAATTTATAAAAAAGGTAGATATAAATCTCAGAAAATTATTGATATTATGGGTTTCAATAATATTAACATTCATTGCAGTATTATATCTCGAGCTAAAGATAATGGTGAAGGTAAGGATATATTATATACTTTTAATCTAACAGAACCACCAGGTTACTTGATAAATATTATACCAACTAATATCTTGTATCAAAATGTAACTAAAGACAGAATAGAATATATCGAATTCCATATTAAAGATGAGCATGGAAGACCTATAGACTTTAATGGCGATGTATTGAGTTTTACTTTACATTTGTGTTAACAACTTCGTTGATCTGGTGTAACCAGCTGGGCAAAGCCCCCATTTGTTTTAGATTTATACTTACACTTAGACTTATCTGCGCAGCAGGTTCCCTGATACTTGTACTTATACTTAGAGTTAGACTTATAATTAATTACAAAACTCTCCGATCCCAATTAATTCTTAGTTTACCATTAACATTTTTATTTTTAGTTATATCAATGACAATATAATTATAAGGCTCTTTCCATACCTTATTACATATATTAGCAAAATCATTTTAACTAAGTTCAACATTATTAAAGAAATCTTGATATATCGATGCTAGGACTTTACCTCTCTATTCAAATAAAATAAATAGATTACAGTTCTCTCTAACACTCTGCCTATCCAGAGAGAACAGGTTTTGATTAAGATATATCATATTACAGTTATTATGTCTACCTCTACAAAAGTATTCATTAATAACTGGTTCTTTGGCTCTAACATCATCGAATATCATTAGTTTCTTTAAGTCTTTGGGTAGTTATCGGGAGATGGTAAATCTTTTATATCTTTAAAAAATTCAACATCTGCTTTGGGGTTTATTCTTTTAATACCATGGTGTTGATCACCAGTAGGTCCAATGATGTATAGCTTATCAAAGTATATACTAGCTAGAATTAGTTTTTTTAATAAGAATGTCTTACCACATTCACTAGGGCCAGATATTATACATCTAAAGTTATCTGGGTATATGGCTTCAGTAATTATATCATCATCATTTAGCCATGAATATAGATCATCATTTATATTAACAGAGACTGGTGAATTTGGAAACGAGCTTCCCTCGTGGTTAACCAAACAACTCTGTTGAACCGCTTGGTTTACCACAGACGGAGTCTGTTCGCGGATACTGTTAGTAGGACTATTACTTTTGCTATTACTATTATATTTACTCCTTTGATTTTTTTCATCAAATAGATTTATGAAATTATCTCTATCAATATCATTATCATTATCATTATTAGCAAAGCTACTTCGTAGATCATTATCATTATCATTATTAGCAAAGCTTCTTCGTAGATCATCTGCGAAGCAGGTTCCCTGATTATCATTATCAATGTCATTATCACTATCATAATCATTATCATTAACATTATCATTATCCTTATCCTTATCCTTATCTTTATCACCACCTCTACTACAATTCAAACAAAAACACTCATTATATATTCCTGGATATTTACATTGACTAACTAGAATATTCAAAGAACTTTTAATTCTAAATCCTCTATCAATAAGATAGATCATATATAAACAATAAGCCCCACAATAAGATTCATCATATTGTTGTATTCTCTCATTAGAGCCTAGATCAACATATTCTTCTAAAAATAAAAAAAGGTGGGGTCTCAACGCCAAAACTATCAAAGTAATATGTTGGACCACCTTCTCTTCTTATAACTAAAACCCAATGTGTACCTTCAGTTGGATGTAGATTTACAATAATATTGAAGTTAGGTTCATTAATATTATCTGGAGTTTTATCTCTCATTACAATCTCCATTGGTGTTAGACTTATATCTTTACCTATATCTTTTATTCTGATATCACTCATAGCATTATTATCAATATTAAATTTATTTTTGAATTCCTCAAAAGTTAGGATGAGCATTTTTATATAATAAATTTATTAAATCTAAGTCTAAGTCTAAGTCTAAATCTAAATCAAATCTATATTTATTATACCAAAATGGAGGTGGGTAGTGCAGTTTTTATTTTTATTTTTGTAATTGGAATTTGTTATATAATATATGATTCAATACCAAGTAAATATACAAAACTAGAAGAAAGCTTTGGTGGATTTATGAATAGGAGTCTAGTTAGATTTGAATATGAAAAGTCGCCACTACATACTATTGTTTATGGTGGAACTGGAACGGGTAAGACATATTTTATTAGACAATACTTAAAGTAATACTTAGACCATGATCAAGTTCAAGATCAAGTTCAAGATCAATTTCAAGATCCGCGAAGCGGTTACACCGATCAAGTTCAAGATCAAGACCAAAGGTCCATAGTTATAGTGTGTAAAGATGACAGAGACTGGATAGATCCTGAGTCTAATAAGTTTTATACTGGGTTTAATAAATGTGATATAAATATGATCACAATGAAGAATATGCATAAATTTCAAAATTGTGTAATAGTACTCGATGATATGGGTGATATGTTAAATAAGGATATAGGTTATTATTTTACTGAAGGTAGACATTATAATATTCAAATGATTGTAATGTGTCATAAGCCAGCTCAAATAATTAATATATCAAGAATGAGTTGTGATACTATTTATTTAACAACTTATAATGGACCTGATCTATTTAAAAACTTTAATGAGATATATAAATGTGAACATGACTTCAAGAAAATAATTAGTGAGTTAAATAAAAACTTTTATAATTGTACAGATGGAATGTCAGATGAACTTCGTTATGGTATAATTAAATATAATAAAAAGGAAAAAACTTTTATTATTTTTAGTAGTAATAGAACAATGATATCTGATTCAAGAGTTGGTTTCCTTGATTTAAAAGCTCTTAGTATAAAAGATGATTTAGAAAGAGAAGATAAAAAAAAATTTATAGCATATATGAAACCACTAATGATTAATGCAACAGATAGAAATGTAATTAATCATGATAATTATCAGTTTTATTTTAATAAACTTCTTACTTTAAATAATATTAAAATACAGAATGATGTTCTAACTAATGAATTGAATATGGGAAAGGGTATAAAAAGTTTATCAACTATTGGTGGAATTATAAGCTCAGGTTAAATTATATTTAGTTGTTTTTATCCTGATTCAATACCAAGAAAAAGCTGGAACTGTAGCAATGGGAGCAAGCACAATGTTGAGTAGCGTAAATACATTAGTTAATGTTGGATATGGAGAAGAGTTGGAAGGTGAAACACGAACAAAGTCCGATTCCTCGATGCAAGAGGAAGATATAGATCAGGGAAGCAGTTATACTGATCAGTGTAACTGTGACTTCGTCAATGAAGAGATGGGAATTTTGAATAGAAAGGGAGGAAAGTTTTTAAACAAACTATATATAAATAATGAAGAATTTAGAGAAGAGATTATAAATTTTGTTAAAGATAAAAAAGAATTAGACCTTGATTTGATTTTAGATACGAGATGTAAAACGAATACACTCAATATTTTAGGAAATAAATATTTAGCAGAGTGTATCACATCAAAAGATTATACTAAAAATTTAATTGAAATCATTGCTAAATATTATTCACAAAGTTTTTACACCGATTCTACAGCATAGCTAATAATATCTGCAAAGCAGATTGGTAAACCACGAGCAAAGCTTGTTCATTGATAATTTTATCTATTGAAAAATGCTTTTACAATGTTTAGAGTGTAACTATAAATATGGAAATATTAATTGTTTAAAATATCATTATGAATCATTTCATAAAGATAAAACTGATAAATGTATGTGTGGTAATATAATATCAAGTGGTATTTGTGCTAATGATTTTTCCCCATGGGGTTGTTCTTTAAAAAATGAATCTAGTTCTATTGCTAGTTCTAGTTCTAGTTCTAACCCTAGTTCTAATTCTAATTCTAATTCTAGTTCTAACCCTAGTTCTAGTTCTAACCCTAATTCTAACTCTAGTTCTAACCCTAGTTCTAGTTCTAGTTCTGGTTCTGGTTCTAACCCCAGTTCTAGCTCTAGTTCTGGTTCTGGTTCTGGTTCTGGTTCTATCTATGACTATAACTCTAACTCAGATCCTAACCCCAACCCTAACCCTAACCTTATCCCCAACCCTAACCCTAACCTTATCCCTAACCCTAACCTTAACCCAAGCTGAGAAGTAATAACTAGATGTTGTAATAAGTTTTATTATATAAAACCACTAAATAATTTTGATGAGGGTAAGTATACATGTAGAAGTTGTACTTCAGCTAAAGTTAATTGTCCATATTGTACTTCTGCTGTGAGATATCATGGGATACGGGCTCATGTAAAGAAACAAGATCCAAGTGTAGAATTAACTAGAGGATTTAGTAGAAATCTGCGAAGCAGTTACACTGATCTGGGTCAGAAAACAATTAATCCTAGTTGGCAAAGCAAGACTGTAAGTCCTTTAGTTATTAGCCAAACTGAGGATCTGCGAATTTGCAAAACAACTCCGTTGAGCAGTTTCACTGATAGTTGTTCACGTAAATACTATAATTTTGTATCATTTCTTATTAATAATGGAATAAATATAGAAAAAAAGTAAAAGAAAATATAAATTTATTGAAGAATATAGATAATTTGAAATAAAAAGTATAAAAAAATTAAAAAAAAATCAAAAAGGAGCGAATCACTCTTTAAGAGCGAAAAAGAGCGATCTTTTCTACTGGGGATCACTCCGAATAAGAGTGAATCACTCTTTAAGAGTGAAATGTAAATTTTGCTTTGATTTTTTGATTTTTTGTTTTATTTTTGATTTTAATTGATTTTTTTATTGAATTTAGAGCTAATATATAGCAGTGGATAAAAAAAGGGATTCAACCACCAGTAAAATTTGGCCCGATTCAACATGCGTGATTAGCGTTAGGAGAAAGGGACAAATTTTACTGGTGGTTGAATCCCTTGTTTTATCCACTACATTTGAGAAACGTGCCGTAATGAATGCCCATTGAAACGAACATTGACGCGTTTAGTCAAAAGCCTCAAAGGTCTTCATTTTCTGGACATAACATGCGCTTAATACCTTGACAGTATTTGTAGTATCTTTGAAGTCACTTATCTTAACAATCAAGCAATGATTGTTATTTTTAATGAGCGTGCACCTGACATTTTTTTTATAAAGGGAAACTTTTACGGGGGGGGGGGGTCTAACCAGGTACAACTACTTTGAAAATGTACCACTATGGATTCGAGCCAGCATCTCTGACATGCAAGCGTGGTGTGCTAACCATTGCACCAACTAGTCTTAAGCTCTCGATACTGGGCATCTCTTATTACCCGTTTTCTTGACTTTTTCTCGTTCCTCGAGTCTTGATTTATCTAGCCAATTACAGTTTAAAAAAAATAATGTATTGATTGCCAAGCTTTGTGAAGCTTATTTTACGCACATTTTATCTTAAGTTGTTCTCTCTCAACCTTCTAAGACAAAGAGAAGAGTGAACTTTGGCGACGAGCTCATGTTTGCTGGAGCTTTATTCCACCTCGGAGGTTTTTCGTGGTGAGTAATTTTTATACTAGGCTCATATAAAATTTGTTAGCTTTTATAATGAATCTTGCTTGATATCCAATGTTTCAAGTTAGGATCATATTTGAGGTCTCCGATCTCACACAAAGAGCCAGAAACGTTTTGAAAGCTTGAATACTTGTTTTTCATGAATGCATCAATTAAGATTTCTTCGGACGCTTGGAGAGGTCAAATTTTGAACTCTAATCAAGTGGTGAACTATTTAAAAATTAAAGAGACCAGATAAGTCGATGTGGGGGTAACTTCCGTACCTTAATTACATGATCGAGTTCATTGCTAAAGTATACCAAAAGTCTTTTCATAGGTTTTTAACCAAATATAAATGTTGAACTTTTGAGGTTTCAGGGGTTTTTTTGAAATTAATCAATGACCACCTCTTGGCTTATAAGGAAATTTTAATTGCTTGTACCGTAAATCCTGACACATGTTGGTCGACCCATGATCAACCATGGCACTTATCGATCCACCCCTTGTCAACCACAACACATGTCGATAGAACCAGGGTCAACCCATGACCAAAATTGGTCGCTTATCGTCGATCCTACCAATAAGGCTGACCCAAGTTTTTTCATGCCCAATATCGTTTGACCGTGATTTTTGCATACCCAATAATTTTCGATCATGGTCTTTCATAAGTCGAACCCTCGACTACGGTAAATTGAACTTGATACATGAAGAATGTATGGTTTTTTAGTTTCACAGTGGGATCGTAATAAGTTCAAAAATTCCTTGGATGAGAAAATTGCATTGTAAAAATCCAATCTTATAGAAAGACATGGACTTTTGAAAAGCAGTGCTGACATTTAACCAACAGAAGTTTATTTCCTCGATATCTAAAATGTTCAAACGCTATATTATTCCAACTTATAATCAAAAATCAAAAAAATATTTTACACTATTGACAATAGTGGTCCTCCCTACCTATCGAAGTGAGTTAAAACGCAATGCTAACTTTACAGACACCCAAACGGCAAGCCGACGAAATTAAAATTTACCAGAAAAATGTAGCAAATTGTGACAAAATCATTTCGCTCTATAATGTTTAATTCAAATTTAAACTCAACAATAGTTGAACAAACTTAAAAATGCAGCATATTTTGAGACATTTTTTTCACTGTGGAACTTGGATGAATATCATCAACTTTACATCGGAATATCTGGTAAGTTGTCATTGGGTATTATTTCATTGGTAGGGAATTTGACAATAGCCTTCGGTACTGATAATGTAAAAACTGTTTTCTGAATTGCATTAAAAGTTAACGCTTATAGGGAAAAACCCCAATTACCCATTTACCCTCTAAATTGATTGACAGAGTAGGGGAACTGGAAGCAATCGTGTGGGTCACAGAATGTATGGGCATCGAAGTCATCGGCAAATGCTGCGATCAAGTTAGGTCCAAACTTCACTTCATTTCCAGATGCAGCATGCACGCCAACTGGAAACCAAAGTTCAGGTTAACGGCATTAATTAAATTTGCTACCTCCTAATAACATATTAAAAAATATATAGATTTTTGAAAACGCTCTGTTATGCCAACATAAGAAGTCAGGTCAAAACAAAAACTTTTGGCCATTGTTGTGAGTTTGTGATCCTAGACGAAATCCAGACTCTATGAAAGGACTCCATGAGCCAAGGCTGGCCCCGGGTTGACCAACATAAATAAATCTTGGCAACCATATCCAAGCCATATATGGTGACCAAGAAGACTTAGCAACCATATACCTTACCATACGAAATTTCAAACGTAGGCTGCAAAAAAGCGTGAAATAAGTGCCTCTGACAAATTTTAGTGGTGAAAAGTCTCTGTTGAAACTTTAAAAAAAGTTCAAGTTCATGGTTTCTTGGCAACCATGTATATGACCATAAACGTTCATGGTGCCATGGATGACCATATATGGTAAAATTTAAATCGTTCAAATGCGAATTTTAAGCAGATACGGGATAGGATCTTCTGTCCAAAAAAGTGTTTGAAGACGTATTGCAGAAAGTTTATGCTAGACCATGCACCTTCATGGTTCTTACAGGTACCATGAAACTTTATGGTCTTGGATATGGATGCCAATTTTTTTTTAAATCTTGATTTTTTGAAAGAAAATCAATTTAAGAAAGATAAATAAGTCCCAGAGTCATGAAACATTGGATTTCTAGATAGATCAAAATAATTTTTAAAAAAGAGGAACGTTGCGTTTAACATTTTAAATCAAAAATTTAGTCCTAAATTTTTCCAACTTCGCGGCAGAGGTCTTGGGTGTCCTCTCAATACGCAATGGACTTGGATTGCGTCCGGAATCACGTCCGAGGTGCAGATTTTAGTTGTCTTGTAAGCCTTTGCTAGAAATTTCTATCCTCTCAGAGACCGAAATTGAGGTGTTACAGCTTATTGTTTTAATGATATCTGCCAAAATACTGTATCAAATTGAACGCGTTCAAATTGAACGCGTTGAAGATTCCGTTCCCACTGAACTGTGCATGCTTTCCTTTTTTTAGTTTGGTCATTAAATTGGCCTGATTGGTCTTAATTCTTGGTTGATATACAAGATTTCTTGGATGCCATACAAGAGTCATAGAGACCAAAAACGTTCTGTTTGTGGTTTACCCTGTCTATTTTGTACGTGTATGCCCACCCCTACATGGGAATCGCTGAAACGCGAAAAAAATGTATAGAAAACTTGGCAACTATGATAAGATCATGCAACGAAAATTTTTTTAAGGCGTGTATGGAATCATAAATGGCTCTTGGATATGGTTGTCAAGAAAGGTCAACACGGAGCGATGTTTTCTGAAATATATCGGTCGAGCACGCAAAAAATATATACAAATTTTTTTACGGAAAGAGACGTTCTCATCAAAAATGATCACGATCAAGCTCTCGTTTCATATGTCGAGTCCAGCTCAAATAATAGACTGCATAGCTAGTG
>NW_027453567.1:0-32971 GCF_964194025.1 Convolutriloba macropyga | reverse complement strand
GGAAATAAAATAAAAACAGTCACCCGATATCAACAGGTATTCCACGAACAACACAGGTAGGAATGAAACTGAACTTCATTTCGAAGTAGTGACACAGGTCTGTTGGGTCAATTGTGGAGTTGGAATTGAAGCGATCCACATCAAACAGGAAGCATCCTTTATGATTCCCGTGACAATAATTGTAGGAGACACAATTGGGTGTATGCGCACACAACTTAGCACAGTATGATCTATAAATAAAGGTAAAAAACAGCAATGTGTTTTTGCTGTGTCTGGAAACTGGAGGAGATTTGAAGATTTGCACAATAAAAAAAAGATTTCTTTAATAATCAATTTTTGGCCGAAACCACGCCAGATGCACATTACTCATTACTCAAAAGTAATACTTTAATGAGTTATTGACATGTTTTGCTTCAAACGATATGATTATTTTGTAATGAAAGTTTCAGTTGCAAAAAAGTGGCCACAGTCACCAGAAAAGACCAATGCTGCTCACAAAACAAACAGTCTGAAATGTGGGGAGTAATAAGAAAAAGGGCAGCTGAGAACAGGCCGCTGTAGCCTAATGCTGTTCCGCTGCTATTACGCAGGAACCAAAATTATTATTAATATTATTATTATGTCAGTAAGCCGGATTGCTGACCCTTTTCAAATTTCTAAGCATAACGAACAGAGTCAAAAAATGTAACAATAGCTGTCCAGTTTTGATTCCAAATTTTGAGCGCGCTAATGTATGCAAAGAACAGCACTCCGCAAACAATTAAATCTGGCTTTTAATTGAACCGGACTAGTTTGTGTGATTATATCAATCGAGATTGAAAAAGAACAATTTTTTTTTGAAAACAAAGTTTGCGAACCAACTGTCACGACTTTCTTCATTCACTATTTTTTCTCTATCGGAATTTTGCTTACACCTTAGAATAAACATATAAGAAAAACTAGATCACGAAATGGGCGACACAATGTAGAATGCATTAATTGCACTTAAATCCTCAGTGATGAAACCTCTGGGCTTGTTGTTGGAATGCACGTAATTGAACAATTGTTTTTTCCAAAAATAGCAGCTGAAACCCAGCAATATTTAATTTTTTTGATAACAAGAGAGCTGCAGTTTGCTTTCTGTATAATATTTCAAAAAGTATTGCGAGAGAAATTTTCTACAAAACTAAACACGTGGAAAATACAGTTGCCAATTTTTGGCATTGTGCGATACATACTGAACTGATTGCGTTTTTGCAACAATCTCGCTTCAATTTGTAAAGATTCGGGAGAAAAACCTTTTCAAAGTAGATTTTTATTACTCAAACTATTACCTCATTCCAATTTAGTACAAACAAACCCAAAAAACGGATCTTTTGTGAAATCAGCTTTTGTGATTAGTGGGAGCTTGCTTTCAACGTATTTGTTCTCAAGCGTTTGTGACTTTTTAGGGACCGGATTGAGGAGAACAAAATCTGGATTCAAATAGAAACCTAAAACTTCTGTTTGATATAATTCTAAAAACTTTGTAACTTTTACGCAAAATGTCATAGTTTTGCGTGATTGAGTCAATGTTTCTTCATATTGCTGTCACCGTACATTGATAATCTGCATTTCAATGATAATCAAACAAAAATTTATTTTAAAACTTTTTTGCTACTAAAAAAAATAAAAAAAATAACAGAAAATTCCATTTTTTGGGGAAATACTTTATCGTTTTTTAGAGACAAAACGAGTTTCTGAACGGCCTGAGGACGCAATGCAAACTAGAGTTACACGTTTCGCAGTGTTCTATAAAATTTTTCTAGGTTTAACAGTTATACATGTTATGCACACAAATTTTCCTTATTTGTTCCGACCCCACTTGTGGGGAGAGGAACTATATACTCAAATGGGTTTTTTTTTGTTCCGTGAATTTTGGCCGACCGATATATTCATCGTAGAGAAATGTGCGTGGTATCATTATAAAGCTCGTCCAGCGTACAATTCGGAAATAAAGAGATTTTTTTAATTTCGTTTTTTTTCGAGGAGTTATCGAGGTTTAAAGTTTCATGTGAACACTGGATATTTGGTTCACTTTTGTTCACTTTTACCGTAATTTTCGTTCGAATTAACGTTTTTTCCACGAAAAGTTTAATTCAAAACTAGATTTCACACCAAAAAGTAAATCAATTTTAGGTTTTTAATAGACGAAAGGAAATAATAAACACTAGTTCTAGTCTTAGAGGGAAGTTAAATATTTAAAAAAAATTGGAATTAGGTTTGGGAGCTCTTTTTTTAGAAAATTTTGCAATTTTTTTGTTTTTTCAAGTCACCTAGAGACTACTAGACACTTTTAATACCAAAATTCCTTTAATGACAAATCTCTTTTACGATCAAATGAAGCCCAATGAACAAAAAATGTGTTTCGAAGGGATCGCTCATATTTTTTTTTGTTTTCGTATCTCAAATTTCGTAATTTCAAATGAAATTTTGATTTATTTTTTGAGGTTTTACTAAAGTTTTATGATCCTATGGCATAAACTTGTTGACTAAAGGTGCAATAGATTTCCTATTGAGCATTAAGTGAACCTATCTAGTGCTGTGAGTGGACAGCTAATGGCTGTTAAGACTTTGAAAATAAATTTTCGAATTTTTTCTTAAAATTAGTAAAACATAAACTTATTTTTGTGAACTGTAAGTTCGTCTCAGTAAAAACAGGATTGAACTCCTTCATACCACTGCAACATAAGTCAATCTCATTGGCGGCTTTATCAAATAACTATTGGTTATACGTCTTCAATGCCACAAGATTTCAAATTTTTAAAAAGATTTTTTGGTCATTTCGTTTTATTGGTTCATTTTGATATCTTATCACGTCATCCTAATATTGATGGCTACATCTTCTTTTAGTGAAGACGTCCAAAAGATCATAGATAAAACTTTCTGAGAAACAAATATGGTTTAAATGGCTTCAACACTTCCTTCTCCCATTTTTCTAAAGAAATTGTGGTTTTTGCCTGTATTTGTTGTTTTTTTTTTCATAGTCATAAGATATATTATGGTGTCTTACTGATTACCTAGGCATGATAAACGTCCTTGTATTCAAATCGTGGCATAGTTGAGCGTATTCATTGAATTCCTATGAAGGCTTTTGAGTTTAATAGCTGTTAAGACTTTAAATATATTTTTTTTGAATTTTTTTTGAACATAAATCAATCTTAAGCTTATTTTCGTGGTTTGTAAGTCAGTCTCGGTAATGACAGAACCGCTTTTTTTCTTCTACATCAACAACAATTTATCTAGTTACCGGTTTTGTCTTCCAACTATTGGTTTTTTTACTTCGGTGCACGAGTTTTCATAATTTTTTATAATTTTTGAATTTTTTAAGTAGTTTTGGTTCCTTTTGAAATCGTATTGCATTATCCTAATACTAATAGCTCCCATTGGCTTAGTGAAGACGTTTAATGGATCGTTGAAAAAGTTTTCAGAGAAAAAAATTTATGGTTTAAATAGCTTCGACACTTTCTTCTCTCATTTTTCTACCGAACTTTTGGATTTTGCCCGTTTTTGTTGTTGTGTTCATAGTCAATGACTTGTTGTAATGTCTTATTGGTAAATTTTGAATGACAAACATCCTTGTCGTCATATCATCCAGGCATAATTTAGCGTATTAAATGCCGTTCGTTGAAAGCTGTAGAATTTTATGACTTTGATAATATGGGTTTTCTCAAAAATTTCGTGGTTTTGATGTATTTTTCTTTGCCATGCGACTTATTGTGATGAGTTATTGATGTCACATGAATGAAACCTACGATTGCTATTTCATCGACGCATAATTTAGCGTGTTTAATTAACTCCGTTGAAAATAATTGAATTTAAAGTCTTTGATACTAGGGCTTTTCTCAAAAACTTCGTGGTTTTAATATCTTTGTTTATATTTGTTGTTTTTCAAGCAATTTTGTTACAGTAGAAACAATCACCTTGCTGTTAAAAAATTAATTGAAAATAGAAGAGTTTATACCAAAAAGTTCATTCTCTATTGGCTTTGAAACTTTTCTCGCTTAATTTTTCTGATTTTTCTGTTTTTGCTTTTTTTTATTTTTAGGTAGCCGTAAAATTCTGATCGGTCTCATAAACCTGTAATGTTGCCTGTAATGTTGCTCATAAACCTGTAATAAGTGATGTTACCCGAAGCAGTCAGTTTAAAGCCAATAGTCTTAAAAATTATGATATTATACATCTTCAAAAAATTTTCAATCTTTTCAGTTTTTTTTGTTCTTTTCGTCAACTTATTCTCGTCATTGACAAGTCCACTCCAATTCCTTGAATTTCAAAAAGCAAATTGTCTACTAATATTATGTCGTAACTGATGTTTTGTCTGGTGGACATTATGCGTCTTCATAAAAAATATTGTGAGTGGTGTATTTGTGTTTCTTTTTCTCTTCTTTTAGCTTATTCAGGTAATAACAGATCCCAATGATTTTCAAATGTGGCCCAAACGAACGAACTTCTTTTCTCTTTCAGTATAATTTTAAGTTGAATGAGTATAAATGAAAACCGAAATAACAATAACTAAATTTCAGATAATAGCTAATGATTTTAATGGCTTCAATAATTTATGTTATTGTTCGTAATTTTTTGAGATTTTCTGCGTCTTTGTGAAAATTGTTCGTTTTTTTTGAGATTTTCTGCGTATTTAGTTTATTCCTATGGTTTAGTCTCAGCAAAGACAGGTCCCATTAGTTTCATATTGACTTTTTAGTAATTTTATCAAGAATTATTTTGTTAAAAAGCTTAAGACTTTTTAGACTTTTGAAATTATTTGGTTTTAAGAAATGTTGATTGATCTTTGACGTTAACTTCATTTTTTCTCTATGTCAACTTTTTACCTAATCTCTATATGAAAAACATACATCTGCTGTATAGTTAGCAAAAACTAAATTTGTGGAGTTAAGGTTTTATCTGATTGCATTTTGACGTTGTTACTAGGTGCTTTTAAAATTATATATTGGGTTTCTGCCGTGAAAATTTTGTTTTGCATATTTTGTTGTTTGCTGTTTTTTCTCGTAGTCTTTTTATTGGTAGATCTCGTAATGAGAAATCTAGCACTGTAATGAGAAATGGCATTGTGACAAACATCTATTTTTGTTATCACTTCATTTGGTTGACAATTAAGTCAAAAATGTAGATGAGCTCGGGTCGGAACATCATGTGCGATCGCACATTAACGAGCCGCCTTGTTGACTATTAAGAAATAAAAAGCATAATTTTATTTTTTAAGCAGGAAGAGGTGTTTTGAGAATCTTCATATTACTGCTACTTTTTTGTATTATTTACTAAGAAACCGTTCCTGAATTTATTATGTTTGTTAAGACTTCATGCAATCCCATTAGAAGAAACCATGGACAAGTTCCTTTCAAAGATCTAGAGATTCGTTGTAGTAGACCGCACCCGGGTAATAGAATCATGCGTCGACCAATCAATCCAAACACTTTTCTATCTTCTGCCATAAAACCCATCTAATTTAGTTTTTTTGTCAAAAACATTGCCAGAATTTCAAAACTATGCCTTACCTCATGAGAAAAGTTCCGAAAGCGATTCAGTTTAGAAGTTATGCAAACTATGAACAGCATCACAATTGATCAAAAGAGATCGATCTCAGCGAACAGACTTGACCTCGATCTCAGCGAACAGACTTGACATCGATCCGCATCACAATTGATCAAAACAGACTTGACATCGATCTCAGCGAAGTTTTTTACCTGTTGATTTACTAAGGCAGCACCCGTTGAACAACCAAAAAACACTGACCGCTTCACAAGTGATCTTAACGATGTTTTTATCGAAAAGGATTGATGAATTATCCGTTTCATTTAAGCATTATTGCAGACAACTTCTTTTTTTGAATAATTATTTTACGAAAAGGAAACTGTATATGATCTTCGAAGAACTAGTAAGATCTGGTTTCGGTTCGGGGAAAATAAAATTTGAGTTTGAGTATCGCATACAAAAATTGAATAGGCTAACGATATCATAGAGAATCTGTGTAGAGAGATGTCAGTATCCCAATAGCAGTCTGATACTTCAACTTAGATTCTGGTACAATATGTACAGTAAAATTTATTGCAAAATTGGACTTTTTTTGGAATGAGCAGGTCGTTAGAAAATTGAATTTTTCTTGTGTGTTAATGAAAATTTTCATGTAAATTTGTTAACGGTAACAAAAACAGAAGAAAGGCGAAATAGGCAAGCAATCAAGAACATGTATAGAGACAATTTCCATGTTTCGATTCTTTTTGAGAATAGTTCCGCGTTGGCTATCTTTCTCCAGTAACAAATAACTTTTAGTTTAGGTCCCAGGAAATGATTAGCAGAAAACAAGCATTGCCCGAACACTGAGATATTGTATTCTTTGTCCTCGATTTTCTGACTGAAGGCAAGAAAAAACAATCTACGAACGCTAATCAGATTAAAGTGTTCAATGGGTAAAATATGGACGGATTTTAATTTCTTGTTATTTTATTTCAGGCTACGTCATATCCTTGAGAATGTTTTTCAAAGTAAAAATTGCGAAAAAGCTACTCATTTTTGGGACAAAAATCATTAACTGAAGAGCGTGAAATGTTCGACAACCAGACATATTAACATTTGAAATAGAAATCAACTAGAGTTTTATGAATTAATTTTTGATGTCATTTTTTATCTTCATAGCAATCTTGTTAAATGAAGTCCTTATAATAGAAAGCACGTTTTTCGTAAAACAACCATCACATAAAAAATGCAGTCAAATCATTAGTTGAGTCATATCTGAAAAAAAATTACTAGTAATTGTCAGAGTTAGATAAGAGAATATTTCGACTGCAGTCATCTTAGAAATTGAAAGAATACTTTCCGTCGTTTTGAAGTCAACAGGACCCTCGTGAATTGGTCAGGGAGTAAAAGTTTTAATTATTTTTGAAAAAACACCTTCTAACGAATCAGAAGTTAAAAAAATTATATTCGCTGTTGAATTTGTAGATTTACAGGACACGTATTACTTTTGAATCAAGACAGTGATTTCAATTTGAGAGACAAAAGGAGGTTGAGAAAAGGACGCCACTTATATCAATTCTACATTAAAAGGAGACGGATTGAATTTGATCAACAAAATTTATACTGGGTAATTAGAGTGGACCAAACTTATTTTGTACATGCAACTTCCATTTGGACAAAATGAAGGTAGAGATGGCAAAGTGCAAAATCCTAAGCACTTATCACTATTTAACAATATCATAGCTTTTTAGCAGATTTTGATCATCTTAGTTAAACATTGCTTGATTTATTTCAATAATTGGGCTACTTTAAATAAAGTTGGCCTGACACTATCTTGGTAAGTTTAATTTTATAATAACTTCAGCTACTTTTTCTTAGAAATGAAGCTCGTTTCTAACCATGATTGCCGTCGTGTTCTCGTATTGTGGATCCTAGAATCTCTGAATATTTTTCAGAAAAGCTTGAAGTTTGTGCAAATTTTAAGAAACTCAGTTTTACGATATTGGTTATTTTGTTGTACGGATTTCATTGGTAACAGATCAGTGCATTAAGGAAAACTCACAGAGATTTCGATTTATTGGAGTGGAAAATCAGGACATAAAATTTTATGTGACAATAAACCGGGAAATAGTCAAAACATTTATAACATCTGAGCTGTGTTTATGTTTCACATGGTTATAAAATTTTTAAAACATGTAGTTTTCAAACCAAAAGACATAAAGGGATCCATCTTTCTGAAAAAAAAACCCACTGTCTTTTGAAAGTGTTGGCTTTTTCGACGATTTTAATCGTCTGGGAAGGCAACTTACTATTTAGAATATCTGTACCTTTAAAAACGGTTATTTTAAAAATAAAATCTGACTACGATATCAAAATTTGATATGTTTATAGGAAAATCATGTTGCACATTAATCACCAAGATTCCATTAATTTAGATTCGTGGAATTGAAAAAAAACTATTTATAACCTTGTATTATTTCGTTACATGACGGACAATCAATGAGTTAGGACAAACAACCTACCTGCTGCAAACTCGGAGAAGACTTAATAATGGTTCGGCATTAATTTGGTGGAAAATGATGGAATTTTCAAATGCAAGTTTTCGCTTAGCTAAAGGGTATCTACTCAACCCAATTACAAAATCAGGGCTAAAAAAGTAGAACAGAATAATGATTAACATAGTTTTCATTTTCTTCGGCAGCTTTACCAAACTCATGCATAAAACAGACCAAGTTATAATAAAAACAATAAAACCTAAAGCGAGACATTAAGGTCGGCTCCTTTAAAAGGAATTTTATCGCCAAACAATAAATTTACGAAAAAAAAGTATAATGGCTCAAGCCCCATTGAGAGTAAAATTATTTCAAGAGGTATGTAGCACATTAAAAATGAGTTCCAATTCAATTGAGGAAACCGAACAAAAGCGGCTCCTAGGGGTTACAGACTATTGCGCGTATAAACCTACTTCAAGAGTTTTTTTCTCGTTATCATTTTTTGTTTCATTTGAAGTCGACTGAATTAAAAACCGTCTTTTGTATTTAACCAAGTGCCTTTGAGCTGTTCTTTCTCAATACTAAAATGCAAAACTCTTTTATAATAGAAAGAACAAGATCTAAATTTTCATAAAGAGTTTGAACTAAATTAAAAAAAAACTCTTTTTGATTAAAAGAAAGGTAATTGCATTATGACTAAGCCACGGTTCATAGCGCTCCGGGTTGAAAAAATACAACTCTTACTAAATATACCATCCTGGGCATTGAAAGATTGTAAGTTGTCCATTGGAACCCATTTACAGTTTGCTATTAATGAGTGTATAAACGCAAACACTTTCCCTGAAATTTTTAAAGAAGCCTATGTCACTTAGATCTTTAAAAGAATTCTAATGCAGATAGAATAGTAGAAAGCTAGATCAGCAGAAACATTTTTTTCAAGACTTTCGAAGTCCAATTTTGAAACAAATTAGGTTTTTATTCTGACAAAAATTAGGTTTTTAACAAAAAATGTAGAGAATGTATTTTGGACCTCTCTGCCTTGAACCTCTGCCAGGAAAAATTTTTGAAAGGCTCGTGAAGCTGTTCAACTTAGTTCATTAACGAAATAGAAAATCAATTCCAAAAAAGCTGAGATGATAAGCTGTTGGAAACTGAAACTAGGAGAAAGACGTAATCTCGAGTAATGTCGGCCAACTATGTTTACATTTCCTTGCGTTCCTTTCTTCTAAGCAAAATAGAAAACAAAATAACACATTTTGGGTTAAGCTTAAGTTAAATTCTTCTGGTTGAAAAGTTAATTCATCGTTCAAAGACTGTTGTTGGTGACAGCACAAGAGAGGTAATTTGTCCCCAAAATTGAGACGGTCCCAATTGAGATGGTCCCAGATGGTCTAAAAACCACACTTCATCTTAGACAGGAAACAAACCCCAACAGAGAAAACCCCCACTTAACTTTAGATGGGATATAAACCCTCATGTAGAAAAACCCCATTTTAAAAATGAAGTTTGGTCGTGATAACTTGTTCGGTTGTGATAGTTTCATGTCAAGTCCCACGGGACGCTGAGGCATGGCCATGGCCTGCAAGCATGGCCAAACGCGCTAAATGCGCAGCTCTTTAGTAGTAAAGTGGGGTTTACTTCAGTGGGAGATTGTATCCTGTCTAAAATGAAGTCTGCTTTTTGTTCCGTGGGTATTTTCCCGCAACTGGGTCCCAAAGTTAAATATCTTGTTTTTTTTTAATAGAAATTTTTTTCGTTTTAGGAGATTTTTGTTAAGCAAATTTTCATATTGTTTCAAAGTTTTACATCAAATTGGATGAACGCTGTAGTTTTTTGAAGGTGAAAATTTTAAGCGTTTTAAAGCATCTCTAAGAGATAATTGAGCGATGAATAGCTTCCGATGCTCACCCGTACCAAACTCCAAGTGTAAATGCAAGTCTGGCTCGTAATATAAATTGCTCGCTTGAAATTTGCTTCTTTCAAGCGTATTTTAAGGGCGCAAAAGATAAAAATGCAAGAGTCACGGTGGCACAATTATGAGAACAAAAATCTAGGGAGCATGTGATCGTCGGTTCGATCCCCTACCGAGTTTTATTTTTGTACTTGGCTTAGACTTGCCTAGTTGCCAAGTTTGACTAGTCTTAAATGCGTTATGATCACGGCTTTGAATCAGTACTGAGACCTAGACTTGGAATTCGACTTGCCCAGTACTGATATTGACTTGGCGTTAAGTACGGTCAGCTATTTAACGAATCTGGAAACTAATTGAGAACTTAGCCAATGAATTTATCCTTGTTTCTAGCTTTTAAGTATCCTTGAAGAGTTTGTAGACGCGGAGCAGCCAGTTGTTGTCTAGGAGGAGACGTTTGAAGGTGTAAATCAGACTGGCTTGAATACAATCATTTATTTTGTCGGAAATAGGGTAAATGGAAACGAGATTCCTATTACATCACATGATAAAGCAACTATTGAGATGACGGGAAAATTTGTGGAGCTGAAAATAATGAAAACTTGGGCTGGAAAAAAGGCATGTACTCAATAAAGCTCACGAATTGTCTTTCACTGTGTGATAACCCTGACTATAGGGTACAATCGTGCTGTGAATCCACGTAGATTTAGATGTATGGATTCGAGGTGCGAATCCAAGCTTCCAAAGTTAAATGAATTGTTACTTTTAGAATTAGCCACAATCGCGGTGCGAATGTAGGCAAACTAAATGAGGTTGGA
The DNA here is from genome assembly GCF_964194025.1 of Convolutriloba macropyga. NCBI lineage: Eukaryota > Metazoa > Xenacoelomorpha > Acoela > Convolutidae > Convolutriloba > Convolutriloba macropyga. Next base: position 22,259 of record NW_027453567.1, on the reverse strand, counting down.
TTTCTCCTTCAAATCCGCTAGGATTTTGTCTAGTGGAAAATAGATTAGATTGCGAACAACTGAATTCAGTAAGGAGATTCAAAAGAATGAATTGTTGAGTAAAAGTGGGAGGTGTGAACAGTGACTTTTTAGTCGGCGGTAATTTATAGTTATGTGAATACTGACTTTTAGTTTTACAAGTATAAATTAATTAAGTACATTTTAATAAATGAGAACTAAATTATGGTACAACCGTACCACATATCCTGCGCTGAGCGAAATTTTTAGACTGTATCAGTATAAAATTTGGAATAACATTAAAATATGTACTGGTTATTATAGATAGTATACATAGTGAGTAGCAACAAATGAGTACCGAAGAATTAATGTAATTGAGTCTCGAATGTAAGAGAAAATTAACATAACGGAAACTGACAACATATGCAGTAAATTTTATGCACACGATATAAATTAATGCACAAACGCGATGCGAATCCATCCACCTTATAATACGCGAATTATCGTTACAAATGCAACATCAAATTGAAGGAATGTAGAATTAACACACATGTAGAATTAAAATTGAACATAAACACAAAATTAATGGAAAAGCAGGGCAATTCCGAAATTATTTTAACAATTACAGATTGGAAACAATTCAATAATTTAACAATGAAAGTCTGAAACAGTTTTAGTTTAAATTTGGTTGTCCGCATCAAATACACTCATGCTAACTTCCCGAGCGTAATCTTCATAATTGTATCAGGAATTGGCAGCTGTGTAGCTTCTTCCTGAAGAATTGTCTCAATCACCGGATTTGTTCGTTTCGTTTTCTTGGAAACCGGAGCTGTTGAGTCGTCACTGACCGAATTGACCGAACTTTCAAATCCGTAATACTCTGGGGCTCGTCGGTTTCGTTTGGTGCTGGTAGTTGATGGGGATGTGATTGAAGACGTTACTGAAGGGGCAGCAACAGACGATGCATTCGATGTATTCAGGCTCACCGATGTGTGACGTGACGGTTTTCCTCCGGCTTGGGGCTTTCGTGGTTTTCTTGCCGACATTGTTTTCGATATATTGCTATTTGCAGATGACACGCCCGATGCTGCATCTGACTGTGTCGGGCGGTGGCGAATTTTGATCTCCCCGCGAAACTTTTTCTTTAAATCCTTCGTGTGCTGTGCAATTTTTTCTTCCGTTGTTTTTTCGTATGGTAGGGGTCGACGTTGCGCGTATTGCCATAAATCGGTGTTCCGTTCGGCGCGAGTACCGAATTTAGCAATATCGCTATTGCGAACGCTAACTTCGGGTACTCCTGGTTCTTTGATGACGGTTGTCGTATCCGATGTACGAACAACCGTACTTCCTGGAGCCAGTGTTTCCCAATGACCGCGGAGGTCTCTTTTTGATCGTTTAGTCACCTTGCGGGCGAGCTTCAAATCCAGTGACTGTTCCGATCTGGGGATGGGATTATTTAATTTTGGGTGTAATATGAAGCGAGAGACAGATTTGTTGTGTTTGCCGTTGTAGCGGCGTCTGGCGTCAACTTGGGCTCTTTGCATAGCCTCGTCAATCAGAATGTCGCTTCTGTCTCCCGTCACCCATCCATTGTCGTCTAGGTAGTCCTCAACAGGGACAGTATCGGCGTCTAAATAGTGGTGAAGAATGATTTCATATGACAGATTAAATGATTTAGGTGTTGTACTTATATTACTTAGTGGTGTGTTTGGCTTTCTTCCGAAATGTGCTTGGAAAGGTGTTACATTTGTAGTCTTTTGTTTACATATACGTAATTGATATACAATTGACTTTATTGCTTCTTTAATTGTGAATGTTTTATTTCTATTGTCTAATTTCATGCAGCCTAAGCGTCTTTTAATTAATTGTATCAAACGCTCCACTAATCCTATGGCTCTATGATTGTTTACAGGGGCAGGTAGTATGTTAATATTATGTTGTTTGCAAAAGTTTTTATTTTTATAACCTATTAAACATCGTGCTTGATCTAGTCTAATATTTCGGGGAACACCGCGGATTTGAATGTAATCATCTAAAAACTTTAGTACATTTGGTCCATTTGCTTTATCAAATACTTCTACAGAAGGATATTTGGAAAAACGATCAAAACATGCAAGAAAATATGTATCTTGATCTTTTTAATTCGTGATAGGACCTCCGAAGTCAATCTGTATTTCTTCATTTGGTTCAGTACATGGTATTAAAGGTTTCTATTTCGACGCCGGAAAAACAGGTTTAAGATTCTTACCAATCTCAGTACATGGCTTGCACTGAGCCGCTTTATTTAAGATTTCGCGGTGCATGTACGGCCAGAACGCGTATTGGCCAAGCGTGATCATCCCCCAACTTCCCGGGTGGGTTAGATGGAGGCTTTCCAGTACCGCGTCTTGTATGGCATGGGGAATCGCCACACGTTCGTCTACACAGACGCATCCTGACCGGACGTGCAAGTCTCGCCAGTACGAGAATAGATACGGGTTGACTTCCTTGCATCTCTGGGGGTCATCTTGAAGTTTGCAATCCCGTACCTCCTTCAGAACTGCATCTTTGCTTGTCAGTACTGCCAGGAAGCCTTTTGTGAACAACTGTGTCAAGTTGTTCTCAAACACCTCTTCTCTGGACAATTCTACACTAGGGGAAGGGTGTCCGTCATTTGAGGATCGAGTCGTTCCTGAATTTGGAGTAGATTGAAATGTCACTCGGCTGTGAGTAGGGGGAGTTTGCGGGTTTCGGCTGTGTGAAGGAAAGCTACTCATTTTGTGGTTTTCGTTTACGTGGATATGAGTTTGATTTGATTTAGTATTTAATTGTGGCTGGATTTGAGTTGGATTTGTACTGGTATTAGAATGAGTTTGCAATTGTGCTGCGTGTGCAGAGTATTTAAGAAGCAACTGATTTGTATTTCTATTAATGGCAGAAAGCAAATTGGAATAGTTTGTTGAGCGAGGATGTGAGGCACGTGTGGAATGTGTGTTAATGACGCTGTTAAAGTGTTGTGATTGGCAGGTTTGTGGTGTGGTTTTTACATAAATTGCTGCAATTGCGTCACGAATGCGGGTAATTGTTGCTACCGCAAATTCCTCGTCATATTTGTTTGTAACTTTTGCTTTTTGATTTGGTTGGCGAGAAATATAATCTACCAGCCCCATTTTTGCACCAGGAATATGTTCAATGTTAAAGTCAAAGGGTAAAAGACGATCAATCCAGCGCGTTAATCTACTATTATAAGATTTATTTGATCTATGTTTTTTCATAATTGAAAGTATGCGCGATGATCTGTGATGATTGTAAATGATTTGCCAAATAAATAATATTTGAAATATTCGACGGACCACACAACACCTTGTAATTCAAGTTCATTAATGCTATAACGTTCCTCATTAGAGTTGAGGAATCGAGATGCAAATGCAACTGTATGCCAACTTGTAGGTGAACGTTGTTCTAATGCTGCTCCCAACCCTGCTCTAGAAGCATCGCATTTGATCCGCGTTTCCAAGTGAGGATTGTAGTGTGTGTTTTCTGTGGCGTTTGCTACTCTATTTTTTATTGCTTGGAAATGTGTGTCATATTCAGTGTTCCAAATGAGTTTTGTGTTCTTTTTTAATAATGGACGAAGAGGATGACATAATTGGGATAAGTTAGGAATAAATTTTCCAAGGTAGTGTACAGAACCTAAAAATGATCGGAGTTGTTTTAAACTTTTAGGTGCTGTTAGTGATGCGATTGCCGCTGTTTTTGACTCAAGTGGAGCTATTCCAGATTGACTGAATTTATGTCCCAACCATTCTATTTCGGTTTTTGCAAAATGACATTTAGGTAAGTTGATTCGTAGATTATCCTCATTTAGTTTCTGTAAGCACTCATAGACAAGTTTTAAGTGGTCTTCTTTGGACCCACGGCTAACTACTATAATGTCATCGAGAAAACAGTAAGTATTTTTTAGTCCGACTAAAGTATAGTCCATTACTTTTTGGAAAGCTGCTGGCATATCAGTTAAACCGTAGAAACCTGTAATGAAACGATATGTTCCCGTTCTCTCACCGCTAATAATATTAAAGTTACAATGTCGGGCCGTTTCCGGGTCTAATTTAAGTTGACTGTATGCATACTTCAAATCCAGTGTGGAATAATATGCTGTTTCTTGTGATGCGGATGTATACAAGTTTTGTTGAATTGTGTCAATTAAATTATCAATATTTGGCATTTGATATTTGTTTTTGTGAATAGACTTATTTAAAGTTTTTGAATCTAGAGCTAATTTAACTGTTTTATCTCTTTTAACTGTAATGACTATGGGTGAGATGAAATTTTTGTCAGAACAACTGTTTAATTTTATGATCGGTTTTTCATCAAGTAATTTTTTAAGTTCTATATTAACTAGTTGTTGTAAATTAATAGGTACTCGTCTTACTTTTTGATGAGTAGGTGTAAATTCACTATGAAATGTTGACTTTACTGAATGTTTTAAAGATTTACCGACACGGGTGATGAGTACAGGAAAGTCAAAAGAGATCTGCCTCTTAATTGGGCATTGATTTTGATCAATGTTTGCCACTTGCTTTGATTGGATTACTGAGAAACCTAGCTTTGGGAATAAAGGTCTCGTCCAATGATCGGTCGGTGACCATCTTCAACGACAGTTACATCAACGTCTGTGGCTATCCAGTCATTACACTTTATTGATGTCTTGATTATACCTACTGTTTTGATTATGTCATTGGAGAAAGTTTTAAAATCGTGTTTTTCAGGAGACTGTATCCAATAGCTATCTTTACATTCCGATACCACTTTGTCCGCCAGACTTTTTTTAACGATCGTACAAACACTTCTTGAATCCACCAATGCTTTCGTGCTTGTATTTCCAACTCGAATGAGCAAATTTACGGGCTCTACCTCACGGGTGTCAGTTTTGTATGAAATTGCCGCTACACAATTATCATCGTAATCATCGTAGTCTGAGTCATAATTGGCATCGTATATGCTCTTTTGTTGTAGGAGTTTGCTAATATTATTTACTTGTTCGGTTACTGATGTCGAGGTGCCTACTATAGCCGCTTCCGAAATTGAGTCATCTACATAATTTACTCGAGATCTAGGTTTGCTAGCTGGTTTTGGTTTTCGACAAACCTTAGCGAAATGGTTAGAGATTCCACAATTTTTACATATTTTCCCACGGGCGGGACAATTTTGTCTATGAGAGGGATTCCAACCATACCCGCAATTTGGACAGATCGTCGGTTTTACGAACTGATTTGTAGATGGTCGGTTTCTATTCCACGATCCTTGGACATTGTTTATCGAATGGACTTCATTAGTTGAATTGGTTGTTGGGGTTCCAGAGATTTTTAGTTGCGTTTGTATGCCCATTTCGATATTGATCGCAACTTCGAGAGCTTTTTTAGCTTCTCGTGTTTCTTTTAGCAATTCTCTTTGAATTTCTCCATCTTGCATGTTAGCGATAAACACATCCCGTATTATCGATTCCTCGTGGCTTCCTAATTCACAATTTAGGGAGAGTTCTCGAAGGCACCCGTAGAACTTTTCCACTGGTTCTCCTTTCATTTGTTTTCGAGTTAAGAATGTATATCTGTCAAATGTAATATTCCTTTGTTTGGTGAACACTTTATCAAGGCATTCCCAAAGAACTTTCGTGGTCACTCTGTCAATTTGAATACTTGGTTCTTGCGAACCAAAAGTTCGTCTCCCTTCAACTCCCAGGCTGAGATACGTTGGGGATACTGCTTTACTATCGCAGTATTTCCAAGGCTTTTCCCCACATAGTATGCCAACAAGTTCTGCTTTCTGACATCGGTTGAGCCATGAGTTTTTTAGCTGTTCATTCCTAGTACGTCTGTCTCTTTCGCTTTGAGCTGTGCTGTTTTGAACGTCCTCCTCGTAGATGGGTTCTGGAGGTAGGGTAACTTTGTCTGGGGGGTCGTCAAGAAGAGTATCGATTGATATTCCTTCTTTAGCCATGATGGCTAACTTTGGCATGACCTGCCATCTGTCCACTTGCAATGGAGGTTCCAACGTCGGTTTTTCCCAGAAGGGCTCGATTCCCAAGATTGCGCGATCTTTTGTAGCTGACTGCGCCATGTGATAACCCTGACTATAGGGTACAATCGTGCTGTGAATCCACGTAGATTTAGATGTATGGATTCGAGGTGCGAATCCAAGCTTCCAAAGTTGAATGAATTGTTACTTTTAGAATTAGCCACAATCGCAGTGCGAATGTAGGCAAACTAAATGAGGTTGGATTTCTCCTTCAAATCCGCTAGGATTTTGTCTAGTGGAAACTAGATTGGATTGCGAACAACTGAATTCAGTAAGGAGCTTTAAAAGAATGAATAATTGAGTAAAAGTGGGAGGTGTGAACGGTATGAAATAATGACTTTTTAGTCGGCGGTAATTTATAGTTATGTGAATACTGACTTTTAGTTTTACAAGGACAAGTATAAATTAATTAAGTACATTTTAATAAATGAGAACTAAATTATGGTACAACCGTACCACACACTGCATAGCATTCCTGGCTTATCATAACAGAAAGTTATTGAACTACTGATGATGATTTTTTTTTGGTGTGAACGATGGAATACTGGAAGGCATTTTTGTCTGATTGTTATCCGTGGAAAGCGAGTTGGTTGACAACAGCTAAGTGTTTCAGTCTTCTTTCATTGAAACGTTCTAAGTAATACAAGGAATTATCCCACTAATTAATTTCAATTAGGTTGATACGATTTTCTTAGTGTTGTTCTAAAGCCAGTCTTATTTCTATTTACAGATTTTCTCGTCCGTCCAACCAAGTAGCTGGCAGCAGCTCGCTCAACAGATTCAATATAAGTTGAGGTTTTCAGGCACAAAAAATCCTTGATTTTTGTCGGTTTTGCACAGCAAAAACCGATCAAAACCCTTATAATCACTCTTCGACTTCGTTATTACAGATAACTTGATTTACATTATTTGGCTCACTGAAGCGAAGCAATGACAAGGAAGCGTTGATATGTTCATGCCCAATTTTGAGGTAAATACGAAAAGCAAAAATACGAAGAAAAAACTACACCTTTCACATAAATACCGATGAAAGCGTCAAAACCAACAACAAAATACGGATGTGCCAAAAAACCCGACGAAACCGACAAAAAGGCCAAGAACGACGCTTCCTTGGTCACATTAGCATTCAGTGCAGACCCCCAAATCAGAAGCAGAATTGACCGATTTGTTCGAGCGGATTTCACGAGCAATCTTAAAACTATAACTCCGCGGAAAACACTTATGTTCGCTAATTTGGCTTGGATTGAAACATTTTCAGTGGTTTAAGTCAGTTCTGTCCACAATTGCGCTCTTGTGAAAAAACTGGCTGATTAGCCAAAACATTTTTCAAAGGCAAATGTGAGTAGATTTGACGATTCGAGTGAGAAGATTTTGCAATTTGAGCAATTGAATTCCCCGATTTGCGTAAATTGATTCCACAAACTGTTTAAATAGAATCAATAACCTACATAATTGCACAATCTGCGTCTTTGTCACTTATTAGTGCAGGTAATTTACAGTCAAAATATTGTGAAACAGTTTGGGGAAGTTTGTTCTGTTGATAATTTCAGAAATTTCACCTTTCTTTCTAATAGATGAAAACGTAATTACTTTCACTATATTCCCCTCATTTAAAAAATTGCTTTGGCGTTTTGGAGAAAACAGTTTCGGACTTTCCTCAGTTTTCACTTTGAGTTTGAAACAAAACTGAAAGGACGAAAAATAACGCCACTGAGATCATCAGAAATAAGATTCTTGCACACACTAGCTTATAATTCGTGCATATTTGTATTTTTAATTATTAATTTTTTTTTCATTTGTGCTAATTGAAGACGGTTATAATTTCAATTTTAAAGTCAAGTTTTCACTAGCCAGAGTTGTCTCCGGATCCAAATAGTGCCGTATTTGGTTTTATTGCAATTAAATGTTTGACTAATTTGGATGCCCTTGACTACATAAATTAAACTTAACTGTTGGAGAGAGGATATTTGTGCCTTTAATCATCGATTAAATTTTTAAGTGTATTCCAAGCAAATTTATTTGAATAAAGCACTCTACACTCCAAAATTAAAGAATTGAGAATTGCTTTTACATGCTCTGTTGAATTTACTGACAAAACTCTGTCAGCGTAAGCCATTTTGAATCGTCTGTTTTGTCCACAGAGGTGCTATGTGGACTACACTGACGGGTTAGTGTAGGTGTAGCTCATGTTTATGAAAATGAAATCAAATGGTCTAAATTTATGGAGAAATAGTACTAACTTAAGGGAAATAACTTATTCTGTTTTGAACAGTAATGCAATTTTGTTGCTTCTTCTCAACAGAGATTTCTTGGTTTGTGAACGGTACTGATCAAAAGAAACGTTCCTTATTTTTCATCAACGCATTCAGTAGCAAATTGATTCATTTTTCGGGCAGTAGATCAAAAAGATTCTTTTAAACTCTGATGCAATAAATTTACTTAACAACATTAACTGTAAAATTAATATTACTTCTAAAAATTTTTTGGGATCTATTCTGTTTCGGCCGCAGTGTTTTTTTCGACCCCCAGTACATGTTGTTATATAAGACGTTACTATGCAAGAAAGTAGCACGTGCGAATGTGGTTATAAACGATTTATGCTCACTGAGCTGGGGGGGGTTTGAAAAGAATATATCCGTTTCTTGCACTGCTTCTAAGTGGCGACAATTTTTATTTTGAGTGTCAAATTCAAGTGGTCTCAGTCGAATGAGTGACAAAAACGCTGCCGTTTAACAACTTGAAGGATAAATAGTTAAACTATAAAAACAAATAAAAAATCTCCTCGTTATTTGGACAACTTTTTCCAAAATGAAATAATATGAGCACATAAAAGTCAAAAATTCACTCCTAACACCCAAAATTTTCACATTGGTCTATCTGTGCTGGACATTACTAGGCCAGCCAACACATAATTTCGGTTATTTATGGCGAAGCTTACATAAAATTTCAAAAAAACAATTACGGTGCAAATGAAATGCGACAAAACCTGTAAAATTTTGTAAGATTTGCGTGTCAATAATAAAAATTTTGTTCTCAGTACAAATTTTTTCAGCTAAAATATTTTTAGTTTAATATTTGTTTTAGGACCGTACCTACCGGATGCCAAGAGGCTTTTTGCTTGTTCGAGCAAAGCTTCAGAGCTGTTCAAACAAAACCTCTGTACTTCTATTATGTCAGCATAGTAAGAGATATTGGGTCGCTAAGACGACAATTGGTCGCTAAAACGAAAAAAGTAACAATATGATGTTACATATCATATTATGAAAAAAGTGGTTGCACTAATTCTACTTCTGACTGATCGTTCCTATAGTTCAGTAATATTCTTAAGATTTAATGATTTGACCTAAAGATTTTTGTCATTAATTTCCACTAATAAAGTCAAACAATTCAGTCATCAGGACGAAACAGTCAAGCCAACCCAACTACTCGGGCCCAAAAATTTCAAAAACAAATTTTAGGCAAGGTTTATTCTTTGTTATGGCAAATATATTGCATAATTTTTCAGTGAGTTTGTTGAACTATGTGAGTTCACCGTTAAATTTATCAGCAAAGTTACGTTAATTCACCTCACTCAGCACAAAACTGCTAAATGTAATTTTTTTTTCGAATTGAACAATGATTTTAGAAATCTTTGGAATGATTGGAATATTTACACCTAGATGTTTGATATCAATAATTTAGGGTTTACTGGCTGAAGAATATAGGGTTATGTATGGTTTTTTGTGTCATCCTTGTACGACTACTAAAAATCATACAAACCATATACGATATAGTATATGCAAGAATCACATATGACCTAGTATGACTACTAAGAACAAGGGTATGCTAGAAAAATTCGAACATATTAAAATGGGCTTGAAAATATGTTGACAAATAAACGTGGTCTTATTCTGATCACAGATATAGTCATGTTGCAAGTGTGATATATCTGCATGTTGAAACAACAATTGCAAACACTCAAACGCTTTGAAGTATTTCGCGCTAATATTATATCATTGTTTGACGGGTCAAATATTTTGTTATAATCCAATAAATAAACAGGATTAGCACAAATTGCATCGTAAAGTATTAAACTACAAGGTTAATAATAAGAACTGTTCATAATATTACACATATTCATGAATATTTTTGGCTATTTGGTATCTGGTGGGGCTTTTTTGGTGATCTGGGGTGCAACTCGGGATGTTGGAGCTCTACCAAATCCACTTCAGTCAGGGTTGCTTGGGCCTGAACAAATCCACATATCGTACACAGGTGAGTGACTGCGGTCACAAGATGGGTCTGGGGTGTGGCCCGATTAAGTTTTTGGGTCTGTTCGATAACATAGTGGTTGTTTTAAAAGCAATTTAGCTGATGAATTTTTGCAGTGAAAATCGAAAAATAACGTCCAGTTTTTTACAATTCAAAGAATTTGAATTGTATTGGTGCGCTGTGTTTCCCGGGTCGAGGTGTCACCGCTAAAAATTGCTAAATGATGTAAGATTTGCGGTGAATTTGAGTAAAAGTGTAAGATTTTGCGCTCAATGCGATGAATGCCGTGAAAAAAAATTATTTATGCGTTGAAAAATTTTTTTTCACCGCTTAAGCGGTGAAAGAAAAATTTTCACCGCTACCAGCAGAAAGCGGTGAAAAAAAAAATTATTCACAGCAACCAGTAGACTGCGATGAAAAACAAAAATTTCACCGCTACCTTAATTTAAGGTTAAAAGGTCATTTTTAGGAGTTTTTGGGCTCAAAATGGTGCAATTTTTCATGTTTCTGTGATTTTTTTGAGTTTTTTTGATGATTAGGTTGAAGTTTATAAAAGTTGATTAAGGTTGTTTGCGACAAAAAATTGCTTGTTATGACCATTTTATGAGCTATAATTTTTGGTACTACAAACACAAACTCGCGAAAGGATACTAATTTTTGCATTTTTTTCAGGTTTTTTGAAAATGTTTGTCGTTTTTTGAGTTTGTTTCAGCCTTAGGTGCCAAGAAACCTCTTCTAGAGTTTGATAAAGAGTGTGATAATAGATTACTGCATAGTTTTTAGTGGTAATGGAATGGTTTTCAACTTTTTGCAATCATGAATTTTAGCATTTTTTTTCACAAAGCTTGCAATTTTTTCATATTTTTTTGACATTTATACTCATTATTCAAGTTATTTGAGTCCGAGGGGTCAGAAAACCTCATTAGCGGTTGGAGGATAAATTACTGAAAAATTTTTAGTTGCCATGGAATAGGTTTCAACTTTTGAATATCACAAATTTCAGCAATTTTTTTTGAAAAAATTCGCATTTTTTTCAGGTTTTTGAAAATTTTTTCGTCATTTTTTCAGTTTTTCCAGCTTCAAGGACCAGGCAATCTCCTCTGAGGTTTGTTAATAGGGCCTTCATAGTCTATAATAACAATGGAATGGTTTTTAACTTTTTAGTGTCTCGAATTTTAGCATTTTTTTGATAAAATCTGCATTTTTTTAAGGTTTCCTAAAGTTTTTGTCAGTTTTTGATATTCGTCCATTCTCAAGTGCGAGAAAATCTATTCCACGTTCTGATAAAAAGTTACTGCATGGTTTTTAGTTTCAATGAATTTGTTGCCAACAACTTAACCTTTCGTCTTTTGGAAGTTTTTTGAAAAAATTTGCAATTTTTTTCAAGTTTTTTCAAAACATTTGTATTTTATTTATTTTTTCTTGTCTCAGTAGACAAGTAACTTCATCCAGTGTTTGATAGTATGTTATATAATAATTATTAAATGCTAGGGGGCAATTGAATGGCTTTCAAGATTTTAAAAGAACGAATTTCTATTTTTTGAAGTTTGAAATTTTTTCTAAAAATTTTTTCCTATCGATCTATGAGCCAATGAGTTTTTTAAAGCTTGGAATTGGGTTACTGGATACCATTTAGAGACATAGAAATGATTCTGAAGGTATTTATATCCGAATTTTGAGCAACATTTTCTGATAATTTGCAATTGATTTCTTTTTTTTCTCTTAAATTTTTTGGTCATTTTCGAGTTAATCATCAATCTTCAAGGGCCAATGATTATTTTTCAGGTCTTGCAGATATAATACTGGACCGATTTCAGAAACAAAAATAGATTTTGAACATATTTTTTTTGAAATATGTATTTTTAAAGGGAAAAAATTTTGCCTTAGGTTTGAAAGCTTCGAGTTTTAGCAATGAGTATATTTAGTTTAGTTTTGACTCGTTTAATTTCTCATTTTTTGAGACGATTTTGTTTGTGTTCTGGCTGGAATTGTTCAATTGGTCTGCTGGTCAGGTAGAGTACGTTTGAGTTTTTCATTCAATTCTTTGAATTGTATTTCAGGACTTGTCCTGCTATGTTTTTTATTTGTTGCTAAAAAACTCATCAACTGTTCCTTCGTGAGATCAAATTTTGGAACTATTAGACGCTTTTTATTCAGTTAGAAAAACCAACATAACAGACTCGATAAAACTCTTTGACTAATGTTTATAACAACTTTTGCTTCTTCTTGAAATAATTCATTGTAATCCCATCGACCCAAATTGGTTTAATTTTGCTCTTGGTAAAACGGAGGCGGAGGGGAAATGAATGCATTAGACTGTGTCACAATAGATAATGCGTACAATTGTATAATACCAGCTTGACTTTCTCCAGTCAGTTTTCTTCAACCTTACTCAAACCAGATGGAGTTTGCTGTTCTTGACTGAAAATGTAGAACGATGTATCGTCCATGGGATCCAATTAAATGCTTGCTGCATTTTTTTTTGCATCGGTTCTTTAGTCAGCAGAATTAATATCAACTGAGGTTTTTTATATTTGAGCTGGTACGATTGATCTTCTGCAATCCGATCAAAATGAACATACAGGTGTCTTCATTGATCCATATCGGGAAACAACCCTATATCACATAAGAATTTTTTGACAAACTTTACAGTAATTCCTAAACCGTTCTTTACGGTAATTAGCTCATTTTAGCCGTTCATTTAATAGAAAAAATTATGTTTTGCAAAGTTGGTGTCAACAATTTCTGCAACTGATTTATTTTTCTAACGTATCATTGTTAGAACACTACACAAATGCCTGTTTGGTTTCCTTCCGCAGCCCCTCTTCTACGTCATATTTGATCTGAGAATTGCAAGTATAGCTGATGAAGACAGTCTATCGGAACTTTAATTCATATAATAAGGAACGTCACATCGTATTGTTCAAAAGGCAACTTGTTCGTAACATCATCAAGGCAAGAAAGCACATCGTAATGGCCCGGCAAATCTATCTGTATTTGTAAGCAGGTACTTTGTCTGAGCCGATTTTTGGCTCAGATTGGTCACGATACATTTTTGAAACATAAAAATATTAAGCCTAAAAAGAGCTCAATCGATTTATTATATTAGTAGGCTCAACGGAAATTATGTTAAACGAACTTTTTTCCGACCTTTCTACGTGAATTAGAAGAGATTTTTTGTGCATTTACATGGCTAAGAAATATGACGTAATCCTTTCTCGCTGGATAGATTTAAATAGATTGTTCATTTCTCGCTTTTTTTTAAATTAAACAGCGGCGCTCATTTACGCGGCAACAACAATTTTTCCCGCAATTTTTTCATTTACTCATTTAAAACAGAGACTGCCTTCCTTGAACTCTTCTGATCGTTCTTATTTTTGTAGTTTTTAAATTTTGTCACAGTTCTACAACTAGCGATTGTCGTCCGTTGACTGAAGATATTGAAATTAATTGCTTCTGTTATCAATGAATAACAAACTTAGCCTTTCCTTGTCGTTGAAATTTGCCAAATCTGAGATTCGATTGGGTGCTTTTTATAAAAATGATCATAGGGATAATTCTGATAGTTTTCGTTGTCACTCTTTGTTGAAGAAATCCAGCTGTTTGAATGGTTCACATCGAATATGTTTGAGAATGAACTTTATTTTGTGTAAAACTGTGATTCTGTTGGTGAACAGCTGCAAAACCTTATCAAAATTTGTGAAAACATAAACAAAATTTGTGAAATGTTTCAAAAGATTGCGCTTCTTGTGGTGTTGTAGATGACAATAGAATGATACTTTCATGACAAATTGATCATATTTTCAAGGGAAACATTTCTCTTCGTGTGATTTTTTGCTTCAATTTACAGTTGAGGTTGAAAAAACAGATGACAACATTCAGGCCAGTCAACCAATCAAAAAGATTATCAATGCACTAACTAAAATCAATGCACTGCTGCGTTTGTTTTGGAACGAAGTCAACAATCGATCTATAATTTTCCTTAATCGCGATTTTCTCTTTGAATCAATTCGTTATTTTCACTCACATGCCTTCTCCATCGCTGCTACCGTTGTTGGTACCAAACAACATATTAACTGGTGTTTCCTTTGGGTTTTTGTTAAGCACATTGTCGTTGCGTGCTCATTCAGTTTTCAACTCTCGCCTATTCGAGATTCTGCGTCTCTTCAAGTCTAATCATTCTGTTTCGTTCTGATCTTCTGTTTCGTTCATGCTTAACTTTTGTCCTTTTTCATTCAGGCAGCGACTGAATATGACGCTAGTTTTCAGCTAGCTAGCCCCTTTGGAGTTACCGTTTTTGTTCTGTGAATGTAAAGTTCACTTTATCTCCTGGTTTTGGCGTTTCTGTTAGGATTTCTACTCCGTTAGCATTTTAAAATTCGGTGACACCATTGGTGTCAGTTCAGGTGGTGTTCAAAGGTCCAACAGAACTGTTGCACACAATTTCAGTGCAACGTGAACAAAGTGTCGCCCTTGGACTTGGGTTGCAGGACTGGATTCCTAGACTTAACCGACCAGTAGTACATTAGGAACAGTTTCTCTGCAACTATTCCTATTTCACTACCTGCTCATGTCCAGAGTCCAGGGTCCCCGAGTACATCCACCAGAGTCCAATCCAATTGTGTACTATAATGGACTTCTTTTTGCCTCACGGCTGCTAGCAATACGTCCATCAGAGTCCCTTGACCATGTCAACTTTAATCTAATTTTTTTTGAAGCAGAATACGGCTTTTGCTGAGAAAGAATTGACATAGATTCCGCTTTCAAATGTGACCGCTTATGAGATGTAATGATGTATATTTTAGATTATCATGATTATAATCATTTATGTAATAATTGTAGAGGGTGTGTTCAATTTAAACATATTTTAATGTAAACAGTTTAGCCTGATTTACCATAAGTTCTTTAATTCTATTGTTTTTTGCTGTTATTTGTTTCTAGCAATTATGTTGTTTTACGCACGTTCGGATGCAACAGGTGGTCGAGTGGTATTGATTGCTTGATAACAAGGCACTCATATGCTATAACTTGCTACCAAATGCCCGGGTCCTATGACCCATGCACGTATAAAACTCCATGGACAACGCATGTTAATAAACCAGTCTCCACAGAGAAACACACTTTAACGAAACAGTCTTCACATAGAAAGACATTTTAATATATCAGTCTTCACAGAGAAAGACTTGTTAATATATCAGTCTTCACAGAGAAAGACTTGTTAATAAATCAGTCTTCACAGAAGAAGAGAATGATAGCAGTAGGAAAATCAGTATCATTCTGGTAAAAAGTGCCATGAATACAGTTCTTGTCAGTATAAAGTCCATGATGAATTTATGGTGATTCAATGCTGAATAAGACGTGAGGTAAGTCTCCGGGTAGCTACAAGGTATCTCGTGTTTTTTATTAGTCTCCACTAGGCAAAAAAACAAATGAAATATTTCTGTATATCTGTAAAAACACAATATTCTCAGCTTTTGTAGATTTTTTTAGTAGAAAATTTTACAAGCATACATCGTAATAACAAACAAAGGAAATGTGTTTTTTTGTAACAAAAAATGAGCACATTTAACACCTAAGCATAATGCATCAAATATAGCTTTATAAATCAAAAATAAAAGCTTTACTAGTTATGGCTTTTGGTTCGAATTTACTAGTTTACTTGACAATGAAAATTCTTTGCCGCTTTTTAAATAAATATCGCGGAAGAAACTCGTCAATGCGAAATTTTTTGAGTAGTAAAAAAATAATGTGAGAGATTGACTTGAAATAGCCAAATCGGAGTGAATTAAATAGCTATTTGTTAGATTGGTTTCAAAAACACAATTTGGTTAGTACAATTAAGGTAAAAACTGACAACACTTACATCTCAGGAATGACCGAAATTAGTCTGAAAACACGGTTTCCCGGGATGACCATCATAAATGTTTCTTGGAAACCATACGTAAGACATGTTTGGTTGTATGGCTTCTTTGATACCTTAAATAAGACCATGAAAAATCAAAGGTAATCTCAAATGACATCATTTGGATCACGTAGTACATCAAATATATCCTACGTACGTACGTAGTTGCCATTGGCCTTAGAAAAAATTTGTTTTTCTATGGTTTCTTGGATACCATAACCGAGACCATAGACTTTTATGGCCCATCCAAGATCATAAAAATTTTTTGTGGAAAAATTATTGCCTCTATCTCAGCAAAAACAAATATTACAAAAACGAGCTTGGTAGTTCGTAGAAACTGTTTGGACACGCATTATGGTCGGAAAATAATTCATTTAAAAATTATTCACCGCTTGCAAGCATTTTCACCGCATTCATCGCATTGAGCGCAAAACTTGCACTTTTAATCAAATTTACCGCAAATCTTACATCTCTTAGCGATTTTTAGCGGCGACATCTCGACTCGGGTTGGACAATTTCTGAAAATTTGTTTGAGTTGGGTACGAGTTTTGAAAAACAAAAAAAATCATTTATATGACTTCGTTCTACTGATGAAATTGTTATTTGAATTCTTACATCCTGCCCATCAGATTTGTGATAACACATACATGGTTAATAATTTGCTGCTATAGAAAAAAAAATTTCAGGAATCGCAAAATTAAATAGATCTTCATTGTTAAAAATGAAGCCCAGCGTTTACGAACCTGTTAAAATAGTTGGATCCATTCATATTCCATAAACTGTCATTTTTTTGGTCAAACAGGGAATAGCTCGAGCATGTATGTCACGTGGGTGACCAATGTCTACTATGGGGAGGGGGCAGTCCACCTGAGTGTCTATCCTGTTCCACCCAATTCCACCTACTCAGAGTGGAGTGCCGCCAGCTTCACTGTGCCTCACTACAGTGACGATGAAGACCTCAACAAACAGGTGTTGTTGTTCCCAGAACTTTTATTGTTGATGTTGAACTTATGTACGAAATGCGGTGAATGCGGTGAATTTTTGTAAGAAATGCGATGAATGCGATAAATGCGGTGAAAAAAAATATTTTGCCGCAATTCTTACAAAGATTTACCGCGAAATGCACCGCATCTCTTTCAAAATTTCAATGCGAAGTTCACCGCATTTCTTACAAAAACTCACCGCATCAACTTTTGTTGCAAATTAATGTAAAAAATCCTGTTAATGCGGTGAAATAATTCATCGTTCTTCACCGCATTTCTTACAAATAATCGACGCGAAATTCACCTCATTTCTTACAAAAATGCACCGCATTTGTTTTCCAACGTTTACTTCAATTCACAAGAAACATCATAGACTAGTTGGTGCAGTGGAATATCATGACAATTGGCGCAGTGGAATACGAAGTTGAAGACATTCGGGAGATACGAGGTTCAAACTGGTGCATAGAAATGTCTCTTTTGTAAGAATACCGAGAACGCGATGAAAATAAGTAATTCACCGCAATTCAACGCATTCACTCCAAAATGATGTAAGAAATACGCTGTGAAAAATATTTTTTGATCACCGCAACTCACTGAACTTCCTACAAAATTTCACTGCAAAACCTCGACCCGGGAGTAGCCAATTTTCAATGTGCATGTACAAAAATTAGGTACAGTGTTGTTATATGTTCGAGCTAAAGTGGATCATCAAATTTGATTGAGTAAAAGTCGAGCATCAAAGTTTGGGTCGAGATAAATTCAAGCATCGATATTTCTGGTGAAGGTCAAAGTAGAGATGAACACTTAAATCGGGCTAAAGTCTTTTCATGAGCGATTTGGGTCAAACAGGGTCATTTCATATGTCGAGACATATTTTTGTTTGCACTGCACAACGTTATATAAAAATGGTTCTAGTTTATTAGACAACTATTTTGACAGATTTTTTCTGAAAAAAATCTTCAGCCAAAATCTAATGGTTATCATACAATATGCTGCAAGATTCTTGGAATATCTTTAAAGAAGAACATATTTTGTTTTCCAAAATAAGATTTTTGAAGTGCGAAAGAAGGGGGAAAATGACAAGAGCATGTATTAATCTCAACTATTTCAATTTTTCCGAAGAAACATAAGTAAAATGAATAATTGTGGGAAAATCGAAAAAAAAGAACAGTTTGAATGTTTTGAGGAACTATCCCTATGTGTTTTTGTTACTCAGAGAGTTTTTTGGGAATTTTGTCTTAGTTGACTGAACTTATGCTGTGCTCCATAGAAATACTGATATCTGAAGCAATTTTTTTTCGAATTATTTCATAAACTTCACTCAACTGTATTTTGAGAAATTTATGCGCTAAAAGAACCATAATGAGAGCAGAGCTTGCAGGAATCTTTTAAGATAACTTTTCGTCTTGTAAGGGCGATAATGAAAATAGTCTTGCAAGATCTTGTAAGACAGAAATTTTCTTGCATAAATCTTGCAAACTATTGCAAGATTACTGTCTGGTATCAACGAAGGGTGCTCTAGAAAATGCAATTTCCCTTGAAATTTTTTCCTAGTTTTACTAGTTTTCAAAACTGTTAAGAAAGAAGAAATTTATGATAAAAAGAAGTACTTTAAAAAGAGTACTCACCATCGTGTTTATTTGAGCGGTACAGGATTCCAAGTCAATTATAAAACGCTCAATGTCTTAGGAAATTTAAAATAAGCGTGAAGCAATTTTGTTTAAACTTAACTATGTAAAGATGGTCTGCATCAGAGTCAACCAGGGTGTAAATTAGAAAAAGTTACGCTTGTTTAACTGAGTCAATTATTTCAGCGCAAAGAGCATTAACTCTTGCTTTGTTCCATGTTTAGATCATTCTTCGAGAGAGTTTCACATTCAGAGCAACTATCGAAGGGCTAAAAGAGAACACCCAATATGGTTAGTAGATAAATCAGCCATATTTTAATATAAGAAAGATAGTATAATTAATCCTTCTAACTGTAGTTAGTAGATAGTCCAATAGTTGCCAAAGGTTTCCACAGATTGATTCCGAGACGAAATTACTTCAGATTACAACGCTCCAGACCAAATTAAACTCTTATTAGGTAGTTCCAAACCGCCCGTGTCATTTTTTTAGCCCGCAAAAGATGTAAGATTAGGGGGTTAATCGGAGGAATTTTTAATAAATTCCCTTCAGAACTCTTACATCATTTTTTTTTTTGGGGGGGGGGGGATGGGGGGATGGTGCAAGAGTAGGGGGTAATTTTGGGTGGTCAAAGGAAACAAGGGTGGGGGTAATTATCTACCTAAATGAATAAATTCTACTCTCCATTACCACTTTTATCTTGCATCGTTTTACCCCCTCCCCCTAAAATTATTCCCTAATCTAACACCTTTTTGGAGGGTAAATTTTAGGGGGGAGGAGGAGGGGTCAAAATCTAAAAATTCCCCTATTACACTCACTTACCCCCATTACCCCCATTACCCCATTTACCTTACGTTGTTTTACCCTCCTAAAATTACCCCTTAATCTTAAACGTTTTCATATGATAATTTTGCGGGGTAAAATATAAAAATTCCCCCATTACCCCCCCTTACCCCCATTACCCCATTACCCTACTTATCTTACATCGCTTTCCCCTCCTAAATTTACCCTCTTAATCTTAGATGTTTTGGATGATAATTTTGCGGGGTCAAATCCAAAAGATCCCCCATTACTCCCGAGCACGCCCATAACCCACCTCATCTTGCTTCGTTTCACCCTATCTAAATACCCCCCCCCCCACAATATTACATCTTTCTGAGCGGTAAAATTTTAAAATACCCCCGCCTCCCAATTACCCCCATTACTTCTAATCTGACATCGTTTTACCCCCATAGACAATTACCCCCTATACTTCTTACTTGGGTTTTTTTTTTTTGGGGGGGGGGGGGTAATCAGGTGTTAGAGGGGTTGTAATTTCGACAACGGCGAAGTGACCTCTGATCAGTCTTTTTTTTTGAGATCAAAACCTGATAATCTCAATGATTAGAAACAATTGGGTGCCTTTCTGCTTCTGGCATGTTTTTTTGTAGCATTCTAGTGCAGGCTTTTCGAAATTTCGGCTTTTTTTTTCTGACGGTCGCACTAAATTAAAACCCCCTTTGACCATATCCGTATTTTTCGAAACCCGAAATTTGGATCCTCCTTGCGTACTTTTGGAACACAGTTTGTGTGAGGCACGTCAACCGGTGATTATAAAAGATTTTTCCACTGAAAAATTTTTTGCATCTTCATTTCAAATTCTTCAGAATTTGTTTAGCTAACTTGCTATCGCACGACTGCCTGTGTTGGTGTTTGCTCCGAAATGTCCACCAAACATCTCCTTCTCCAGCTAAAACAGCTTTTTTTACGCTTTTTTTTGCAAAAATTTTGTGAATTTTCTTGAAAAGTTTGTATTGAACGAAAACATAGTTTCAGTTTTGAATTGCTTGTAATGAAACTTTTTTGAATAATTTTCTGGTATCAATGCGTTTCTTTGTCATCTGTCAGATGAATCACTGTTCTGAAAGATTTTGCCAGATAATTAGCTTTCTGGCCTAATCTAAAAAGATAAATAATTTCTGCCAGAAGTTGAAAGATAACCAGTATTCTGGCAGAATCTACAAGATTCCTAAAAGATAAACGTCTTATCTTGACTATGGAACCCAAACCCAATGTCGAAAATCCAAACCCAGTATTTGAAAACTGCTGAATAAAACTACCAGTTCTTTACAATTTTGGCAAAATTTAATAGAAATTTAATACAAGTTTAACTTCAATTAAAAATATGTTGTGAATATAAATAACTGAAACAAAATGTACAACCGAAGCCCCCCCACCCAAAAAAAACCAACGAAAAAACACCACTATGATCAGTTTGAAATTGCACCTTTTTCCATTAGAATTTTGTGATTGTCGGTCATTTTTTCTTTTGGATTACAGAGTATTATGTGAGCAATGGAGGTGCCCTTGAGAGTGACAAGTTTGTGTTCAAAACATTTCCCTCAAATGATGATTTCTTACCAACCATAGCTGTGTATGGTGACATGGGACTGGAGAATCACGTCGCATTTGACAAACTACTTCAGGATGCAAATGAAGGGCTAGTTATGCTATAAAATACACTGAATTTTCAACCAAAACTCCCAATTTTTTCAGAGGGTTGATGTTCAGTTTGCGATAATTATGATTCTTTTTTTACAATTTTAGGAAGTATGATGTGGTCTGGCACATCGGAGACATTGCGTATGACATGCATGAGTTGGCAGGTGCCAGGGGAGACATGTTCATGAATCTAATTCAGCCAATAGCAGCTAAGATTCCTTACAGTGTCATACCAGGCTAGTATATAAATGCACGCACACTCACATACACAAACAGACACACACACACACACACACACACACACACACACACACACACACACACACACACATATATATATATATATATATATATATATATATATATATATACAGAAAACGTTCCAAAGTTCATAAAGCTTTTCAACTTTTCCTCATTCTAGTCTACTGCAAGGTCTTTGAGAATTGCAGAAAAAGAAATAAACTAAAATTGCTGGGTATTGAATCCCTTTCAGCAGAAGAACGCTTGTCAGACAATGAAGTGTTATGAATATAGTTTATTTTGAACGTTACAATCAATCACCGCGAAAATTAACTTGCAACTTTAAAAAATCTTTGAGACTTTTAATTTGGACACAGGAGTCCGTTACAAAAGTTGTTCAAATAATTTAAACTGAAAGTTCTGAAGATTAAAAGAAATAAAAGGGAATGAATTCTAAAAAACGTAATTTTGTACAGGTTTTCAAGATACATAAAAAAACTCAAATTAGCTTTCATTGAAATCAGCTTCTTTTAAGAACGAGTGTTTTCAATGAAGCTGCTTCAATATTCTTTATAATTTTTGTACTTCAAATATATATAACACGAGTCGCCATTTTTTATTAATCATGCTAATAACATATATGATTTGGTTTGATTATTATGCTATAATAAATGATCTTTGTACTGAAACCAAGAAAACAATAAACAATGATGTATAGTTAAACG
>NW_027453566.1:5000-26398 GCF_964194025.1 Convolutriloba macropyga | reverse complement strand
AAGCAAGGTATTAGGGATTAGCAGAAATACTGATCTGCTGCAAAACGCTACTGAATTTGTTGACCTCACTGGGGTCTCAAGTTCGAGTACGGATACAATGGTTTCAATCAAAACTTCAGATCACACAACTTCTTTTGTTCCAAATTGGATTTAGGCAAAGACCAGCCTCGATTTAGTTTGCCCTGAGTTTATTGCGAACGGCCGTCAGTTACTATATACGGAATTTCACAGTGTTTCCGGATTGGTTGTTTACTTGGAACTTCCCAGTTTGAGGTCCAGACCAAAATGGTTTCTGAGCAGACCGTCCCAGACAAAAGCGACCTCTAATCAGACCGACCCAGACTGAAGTGTCCTCTGATAAAACTATCCTGCACTCGAAGCTCCGTGTTCGCTTAAAGTGCGCTCAAAAACTGTCTATGATCAGACTATTATGCGCTAGAAAGTCGTCCCCTGATCAGACTAGTGTGCACACAATTCCGTCTTAATCAGACTTAAAGGCGCTTGAAATAGCCTCTGATCAGATTGAAGTGCACTCCAAACTGTTTATGAGCAGACTAAATTCCGTTCAAAATAGTCTGATTAGAGAATGATTTTGAACATGAACAAATCTCTTAAAATAGCTATAATATATTCATTTCATGAAAATTGATGTTATCAATCACATATTCAACTAACGAAAAGCCAATTGTAAAAGTATTGCTAATGAAAATAAAACCCAACTGTTTGTCATTAATTCATGTTTTCATGGGTTTGACCCGATAGATGATGAACTTAGACAGCATTGCATAAAAACGTCATGATTTAATTTGATTCCGAATCTTTTCTTGAGGTGACCAGCAGTTACTATCAGCTGGACCCCTTGGTTCTTATCCAACCCATCAGAGTTTTAGATTGAGTTCTGATCAGAATGCTGCTTCATTGATGTCTCTTATCGGGGTCTGATAAAATTAGTGTGCGCTTGAAATTGCCTCTGATCTGACCGTCCCACACCGAAGTGATCTCTGATCAGGCCAATTCCAGACCATTGTCCAGACAAAAGTGCGCTCCGAGTCTTTCCCAGTCCATGTAATTCGAGCGCACACAGCACATGTGTGGGCTCAAAGATAATCTGATCAGAGCTCAATTCGATCTGGCCACCTCGACCTGGGTAATCATATATCTTTGGAACTAATCATTGATTGGAATCAGAGTCTCCAGATTTTCGTAAAATCCATTGTAGAAACCTGAATAAAGAAAATAGAGAAGCAAATGTCACATTGAGAAGTCTTGACAAAATGTGTTTTCTAGTGCATATATACGAGATTATATATATGTATATATATATATATATAATATATATATATATATATATATATATATATATATATATATATATATGTGTGTGATTGTGTTGTGTGTGTATTATATGTTGATGTATTTTATATATATATATGAATGTGTTGTGTGTGTATTATATGTTGATATGTTATATATATATATATATATATATATATATATATATATATATACATATATATATATATATATATATGTCTATTTATTTGTCTATATATATATATATATATATATATATATTATATACATATATAAAGTATATATAAAGTTTTAATTTCCAACATTCCGAAAGTCAGTCTTGGTCTGTTTCTATGGAACGGAAAAACAACATAGAAGTTGGAACAGCTTTGAGCAGCCGAAAGTCTTGTTCGATCAAGCAATGTCAGAATATGTTTAACAGAGATCTGAAATTGTTGACAAAATTATGATGAAAGAGACAGGAACAAGACACAAAAGTCTGAAACAATATGGAAGCAAAGTATTAGGGATTAGCAGAAAAAGCTGATCTGCTGCAAAACGCCACCGAATTTGTTGACATGACTGGGGTCTCAAGTTCAAGTTCGGATACAATGGTCTCAATCAAAACTTCAGATCAAACAACTCCTATTGTTCCAAATTGGATTTAGGCAAAGACTAACCGTGATTCAGTTTGCCCTGAGTTTATTGCGAACGGCCGTCAGTTACTATATACGGAATTTCACAGTGTTTCCGGATTGGTTGTTTACTTGGAACTTCCCAGTTTGAGGTCCAGAACAAAATGGTTTCTGAGCTGACCGTCCCAGACAAAAGCGACCTCTAATCAGACCGACCCAGACTGAAGTGTCCTCTGATAAAACTATCCTGCGCTCTAAGCTCCGTGTTCGCTTAAAGTGCGCTCAAAAACCGCCTATGACCAGAATATTATGCGCTCGAAAGAATATATTTGACTCGATAGATGATGAATTTAGACAGCATTGCATAAAAACGTCATGATTTACCTTGATTCCGAATCTTTTCTTGAGGGGACCAGCAGTTGCTATCAGCTGGACCCCTTGGTTCTTATCCAACCCATCAGGTTTTTAGATTGAGTTCTGATCAGAATGCTGCTTCATTGATGTCTGTTATCGGGGTCTGATAAAATTAGTGTGCGCTTGAAATTGCCTCTGATCAGACCGTCCCACACCGAAGTGATCTCTGATCAGGCCAATTCCAGACCATTGTCCAGACAAAAGTGCGCTCCGAGTCTTTCCCAGTCCATGTAATTCGAGCGCACACAGCACATGTGTGGGCTCAAAGATAATCTGATCAGAGCTCAATTCGGCCTGGCCTTCTCGACCTGGGTAATCTTATATCTTTGGAACTAATCATTGCTTGGAATCAGAGTCTCCAGATTTCGTAAAATCCGTTGTAGAATCATGAATAAAGAAAATAAAGAAGCAAATGTCAAATTGAGAAGTCTTGACAAAATATGCTTTCTAATCGTTCTATACAAGGTTTAATACTTATATACATGTATATATATATATATATATATACATATATATATATATATATAAATGTTTATGTATATATATATATATATATATATATATATATATATATATATATATGCATATATATATATATATATATATATATATATATATATTTATATATATATATATATATATTAATTGTAGTTTTTTTTATACTTCATGAGTTTATTTGTTGCAAATAAACTTGGTTATCAAAACGGTGGTTATCTATACAACATATCAACAGTTTATGACTCTCATTTCATTGGCAATTTTTTCACATGTAAAATGTTTATTTGTATTCTCCCCACTTTGGTCAGATAAGAATAAAAATATTAGAACTGCACAGGCTTCCGTTTGCTGCAATTGTTTTGGGGGCTCATCATAAAAGGACCATTCTGGACTCTTCTTTTTCTGAATTGGTTAAATCTGGCCAAAAAGAGCAAGTCAAAATCATTGAGGCAGACCACTTGATCATATCTGTCGACAATGATTGCAACAGTACTGGATCAACCATCTCCCCTCCGAGCGGTCGAGCACCCAAAAAGAAAAGTAGTCTACTACGGAGCCCGTGCCAGCAACATTGCCGCTGATCCCCGAATAGCTATGATTGACAAAGATTGCATCAGTTTACAGAAAGCTACAGACAACCCCTGCGCTTGGAAAGAACGGTTGTCACTTGACACAGCCAACCGCTTGAGTGTTTTGTTGAAGGTTGCCAATATTCCGCCAAAGACTTCAATTGCAAGTGGAACAAATGTGATTCCCATTTTTGCGCAGTTATCGTCGTGGAGGCAATATTTTTCTCATCTGCTGCATCAAGCGCGTATCCTGCCTTTGTAGCCGCATTAGTGAGAGTTGGATTGCAGCGACGAAGTAACAGTAACATCAAATGCAGCACGTTTCCCTGCTTTCCAAGTCGGGAAAAAGATGTCTCCGGGGCGTGATTGGCTTTCTAGAATTGGGTTCTTTTTTCCACTACTGGTGAGAGATTCGCAGATGAGCAAGCAGACACTATTTTATCTCGAATCCGGTCATGTCTTGCAATTGCGTTTCCTCGACCATGACACGCAATGGCTTGATCCCCATAGATGTCAAGAACTCCTGC
This sequence comes from Convolutriloba macropyga, assembly GCF_964194025.1. Classification (NCBI taxonomy): domain Eukaryota; kingdom Metazoa; phylum Xenacoelomorpha; order Acoela; family Convolutidae; genus Convolutriloba; species Convolutriloba macropyga. The sequence goes on along the minus strand of NW_027453566.1, from coordinate 22,462 downwards.
TTTACCGAACGGGCACTTCCTTTCGGCGTCGTAGACAGGGACACCCAACCTGTACTTTGCACTAATTCTAATTTCATTTTGTTCCATTTTGTACCATTTGTACCAATTTCATTTTGCACTAATTCTAATTTCATTTTGTACCATATTTCATTTTGTACCATATGAAGCATTTTGTACCTATGGTACAAAATTTCATTTTGTACCATAGGAGCTGGAATGGTGGGAGCAGACAAACAAGCTCCAGCATGTCGAACAGACAAAGAGAGAAGTCGGTCGGATTCTCTCTCACAAGCTAAATTCTCTTTGAGACCATGAAACTTTTCATTATCAAGAGCATGCTGGATCGCCTTTTGCGAGAGGTTTGAAATGTCTGGTGGTGCTATACTGGAATAAAGATCCTGGAAAACGTGAGTTTTGTGGGCTTTCACCGGCTTTTTTTGAAACAAGATTGGCGAACACCCAAACTTGCAAAAGTTATGGGCAGGGTTGCTTGAGTCCAGGATTCTTCTGGTAGAACAGTTTCAAGGATTTTCTCAAGTTTTCGCAGTGTTGGGCATCAAACCCGTTTAGGGATTTAATAACTGGACTTATAGGCGTTTGATAACGCAAAGAATACACCATTTTGGGGGACCCAATGCAGTGGCGTAGGATACCTAGGGCGCACTGAGGGTCATCAAAATTTTTTGAAAAGTACCCCTATTTTCCCTATCCTTTCGTTAAGTTTCATGCAGACAAACACTGGGGCTCCTAACGCAGCTCCAAGACCCTCAAGGCCCGAAACATCATTTCGTTTTATTCTTATATCGAGTCTGTCTAAATCTACCGTGGACCACAGTTCGCACTTATCGACCCTGACGTGGAGGCTGCGATCAGGTCCGAGCTGGCATAGAAGATCCCAAGATCTAATGAGATTGTCCTCTGAGCCCACCAAGACACCATCATCTAGATACAAGGAATGTTGCAGAAGCTCTGGCAAAGATTCCTGAATTTTCTCTATAATGGGCCAGAGCGTCAGAGAGAAAAGCAAAGGGCCCAATGGGTCGCCTTGTTGGATACCGTTTTCACTGCTAACAACAAATCTGTCATAGAATAATTGGCTGTGTTGTGAATAACAGGAATTGGTAAAAGCGGCAATGCCAGGCATTGAACTGGCAGCGGTTTTCAGCATTTCACTGCGTTTAATCGAATTGAATGCATTGCAAAAGTCAATTTGCAAAATACCCGAGGAACTGGACGAGGTGAGAATTTTTCATACGAAAGCTTAGTCGAATGTATAATGGCTTCCGCTCCTCCCTCCACTCCGACACCCAATTGGAGGCTTTGAAAAATTTCTTTTGCTTCTAAATTTGCTGCCTTGGCTAAACATTTAGCTATTAGCCGCCTCAAGACTTCTCCGACTGCATTAGGGTGAATACCGCTTTTCTGTTTTGACAAGGCTGATAATGATGCACTACAAAGTGATTTTGAAACAAATTCGGGAAGTTGCCCACGGCAGCTTCTGTTTACGAGCTTAGTCAAAACTCTCAAAGCAATTTGTGACTGATCTGAAGCGGTACACTGTACAGCATGCAAGAGATGTTCGGGAAACATTTTTGAAGGACCAGCTGCTGTAAATTTTGAAAACGAGCTCAGCTGTTCCGAAACAATTCCCTTACTGAATTGATAGACTTCTGATGAAAAATTTTGGACTACAATAGGTTTTTCTTCAGGGGATTCAATTTTTTCAAACTATCGAGAGTTGCCTTGTTGACTGGTACAAAACCATCAGAAGCCAAAACTTTTGCTGCTCTGCCATATTTTGCACGGCCCTCGAAACACAAATTTTTTGCACGTTTGATAATCTCTTCAGAATTTTTATCGTTTGATAGTTTTGATTGGATCAAAGAGCAAGCTTCGTTCCATAGCCCTCTAAAGTCTCCGCTGCTCCAGCGGTTAACTTTTTCCAGAATTCTTTGGTCGTTGCTCTGCCTGTGTTTTTGCCCTCCTCTGTTACTGGCACGTAAAATGCATTAGATAATCCGAATGGTTTTCTCCAGTTTAGTGCTGCATTAGGATCTTCACTGCATTCAGTAATGACGAGAAAAGCTCTGACCATTTGTACCGTACATTGATAGGGACATAGCGGATAGTCGGGACTTTAGTGTGCAACAACGTTTTTATATCTGGACGGTTACCGTCTGTTCTAATTCTTTCGGAGTTCGAACCAGCTAATGCCTCGTCTAAATAGAGTGCGCTCTCGCCATTAATTAGCAGATCGTCGACTTGGTCTGATAGTTCCTTGGAGAATCTTTTCAATTTACTTAAAGGTTTTTTGAAACACCAATAGGACCATATTGATTTTGAGTTGATCCATGAGTCGTAATCAGGGCTCCATCCAATGTATCTAACTTTCGTTTCTTCCAAAAGATGATCTAATACCTGTATCTTATATAATTTTTCGGCTGTGTCGGGAATAAATAAAATAGAGCCAGATGAAATGTGAAACTTATTTTCAATTGTAAGGTTGGACATCTTTCAATTGTGAATTTTCAATGGTCAAAGCTTCTTTTGTTCTTAAATTGTACTTCATTTTCGAGGTGTGCGAAAAACTGTTTATAAGAAAGCAATGTACCACATCTCTTTATAGACTACCACAGTACTAAAAAATGGAATTCTCTCACCGGGGAATCTGCAACTTGAGACTGATAGAGTCGTTCTACCCGGTGGGACTTCGTCCCCCCACAGCGACACACTTTGTGGACTTCTTGTAGATAACAGCCACTGATATAAAAAAATGGGGGGGGGGGTTCAATTTTGGGTGCTAAAGATTCAAACTTCAAACGTAAATTTTTCTCAGTTCATGTTTTGCTGGTTGAATTTGAGAGATCAACCGGACGCACGTGCAACTCATATATATATTATATATATATATATATATATATATGTGTGTGTGTATGTATGTATGTATGTTATTTAGAGACGAATTCTGACTGTTTTGTATGCGATTGAATTGTCTTCCTTTCCTTCATCGAGCAACATCATCTTGAACGAATGTAAATAAAGATAGACGTATAGGCATTTGAGTTCCTCAAAAATATACAACTAAATTAAAATTGCAGCCTTGAATGGAAATTTCTACGAGTCAGCGTGGATTGAAGTGTCGGAATATTTGAAAGATAAATAGACTAGTGAAGTACTGCTCAAACGTACACTTTTCGCTGGACGAAACAGCAGCTGAAATTTCAAATATTTGTTTATGCATGCATATACTAATTCTGTAATTCTGTTTGGAGAATAAAATTTTAACGTCTTAAGTAAAAAAAAACCAATAAAATTAGATGATGGTTCAACAAAGCAATTTTGCAGGAGCTCCCCAATTAAAGAGAAGAGAATTTTGTCGAAAACAAAAAATCTACATGTGTGTAAATGCGAAAAGTTTATTCGTAACCCGTCTGCTTTTATATTTCAATTCAACTTTTGATCAGACAAAAGCGATGTCTCAACAACTATTTTTTTTCTTTTCTTTAAGTTAGCAACGTTTTTGAACTCAGCATCGTTATCTCACTGCTTGCCCCCAGGTGATTTTGTTGAAGTGATGATTGGCCGGTTGTCGTACAAAATGCCTTCTGCCCGAGGGAGTAATTGACAGATCCCTCTCAAGGGAGTAAAAATAAAGGCTTACTTTTCTTAAGTCCTCCCAGTCCATTTTCTGTATAAGTTTTATAATGGGGCCTAACCGTTTGTCATTGTTTGTGGCCTGTGCGACGAACTCTTCGTCAAAGATCCTCGCCTGATTGCGCAGGTAGTTGGGCATATTAGGCTCGAGGCTTAAGAGGAAGATCGATTCCTGTGTATCATCTCTTAATGGTTCTCGACCCTTTCAACGATATGAGGCTTTCACTGTTTGCGTTTTTGAGGATGCTAGGTTTGGCCTCTCTGGTTTCGTGCCCATTCTTGCCCATTCTTGCTGGGTAATGCGTTTGCTAAATGTTTCGTAGTTTGGTCTACTTCGGGTCTTGACGAATGCTTTTCAATGTGTTTCGGTACTAGGCGTAACAAGTTTTTTGTTAATTGAACTTGAATTGACTTGATTTGGTTTGTTTGGATCCAACTTAAAGCGGGAACAATCTTGCTCCTGGCTACTGAATTAATAAAAACAAAAAGCGTTTTCACTGAGCGCGCTTCTTTTGTTGTGTTGAATGGCGTCATATTTTGTTTGGTTAATGTCGGTCATATGATTATTTTGTGCTTGAAAAAAAATTAATTGATTTTTGTTTTATAAGTAATTTAAAATCATTTATGAGGTTAATTGCTTAAGGCGTATCGACGTGGGATGGTTGCCTTCTGATTCGGATATCTGCTTAAGTAAGCGGCGAATCCCATATGTTCTAAAGTAAATTTTTAAAGTAATCACTTATTAAACCACCGTGATAATTTACACTGGTAGATTTTATTGCCTATATTATGTCTAAGGGTTACCAGTAATTCCTGATGATCAGTTTGCAAGTAGAACTCTGTTCCTTGAACTTAGTGTTTAAAAAGTTCTAATGCCCAAACTACGGATAGTAGTTCAAGAAAACGGCTTGACTGAGCAATGGGATGACAAATTTTCCCTGGGTGTCTTTGTTTGCTACATATGCCTAGTCCCATATTCCTTTTTTTGCTTGCATCGCGTTTGATATGCGTATCTTTCTTAGTGTAGAAATTTATAAATTGGACTATGTCTCTGATTTTATCCTTTATTCTACGTGCAAATTTGCTCTTCCGTCCCGACGAACTTATTGTTTTGTTTTGTCTTTCTTTTTTAGAAAACGTCTCAGAGCTTCCGCTAATTTTGCTAGATTAGGAATGAGTTTTATCAGATGATAAACGCTTCCCTTGTGAGAGCGATGGTGCTATAAGGTCTCAGACTCCATGAGTTTTGATATCTTTCGGTTTTTGTTAGCAAGGGCTTTTTTCCCTGAAGATTTATGTGGAGATCCGGCCACCGGAAGTGACTGATGACAAGTTCTCATTTTTAAAGATTGATAGGAATAGTAGTATATAGCTGGACCGAGGTGACCGGGGAAGGGGGTGGCGACCCACATGTATTAAGATTGGTTATAGCGGTTGTGGCACGCTTCGGTCACCCTTGAATTATTTTAGCAATGTATAAAGATAGGAATCAGATATTAATGCACGGTTTATAAGGATATGGATAAGATTTTATAAGATTAGTTGTATTAGGACTGATTGTACATGTATTAAGATTAAGTGGAGAATCTATATGTATTAAGATTAGGTATAGCTTCTACTTGTATTAAGATTAGGTATAGCTTCTACATGTATTAAGATTAGGTATAGCTTCTACATGTATTAAAATTTGGTATAGTATTACATGTATTAAGATTAGTTATAGCTTCTCACAAGCATTAAGATTAATCTTAGATGCTCACTTGTATTAAGACTGTCCTGGATCTTCACATAGTGGGTTGATTTAGGGACATCCTAATTAATGTTATTTTTAATGAGTCATTGTAATTTTTCTCATCAAAAAGGAAAAAGCTCCATGAGTACGATATCCATACTATTTATGAAGTCACAAAGTACGCTATAAAATGGATTTATGACGTCACAAAAAACAATAAGGAAAATTGAACAACGCTACTAAAGATTGTATAAATTCCTGACATTCCTTATATTGAATCTTTATTGATATAAGGAGGATGACACGATTAAAGAACTCAGTCGATTTATCCGTGTTTAGCACTGAATGAAAACTAAAGCAGCTTTTAAAGTTTTTTTCTCTAACGATCGTTAATTTTTTACAAGGATTACCAAGACTAGTTATACAATACACTACAAAATTACTCAAAACACTTACAATCTAATCAGAATCCTATCATGTATCAGAGAAAATAAATAAAGATGACGGATGTAAAATATTTGAAAATAGAGTTTTAATTTCAGATCATCAAAGGTTTTGTATGTATTCCATCTGCCTCCACCATTCGCTTTGGATAGAAATAGGAAAGTCCCTTTTTAGTTTGCTCGTACGTGAGAACTTGATGATTTACTGTTTTGAATCCTCTTTTAGTTGAGGATACATTCACTGCTTCATCCAGTACTTTTCTGTACTTCTGCAATGGTCCATAAATATTTTCTTCTAGAACAATCTTGTTGAGTCCCTTGCTGCTGAACGTAGTTTTCTTCGTTCTAGAGTCGTAACAGCAATAGGTTTTGCTACATAGAGACAACATTTCAGTACATCGAAACTCCTCCTTGAATAATCCAGGTTCCCGCTTATCATCCTTCACATGCTTAGGACAACAGTTTCTCGGAAAAAATTTTTTGATACAATTAGCGCGAAAATTTTCTGAAAGTCATTACTTCGGAGTTTTTTCCAAGTGCTCTTCATTTCGGGACGAATGCGTTCATAGAGATTCTCATAAGCTAGTGCCATATACAGAGAGTCAGTGTCCATCTCAAGCTCTTCAAATTTTTTAACATCACTGTACTTGTCAAAAAAGTTGTAGTAAAGCTCTAACATTCTCAATTTTGCATACTGAAGGATAAAAGATCCAACAATTATTGGTTCACGATGTTTAATTGTGCTTTTCACTAGTTCAACTTCATAGATATCTCTCGAAGCGCTATCGAGTCTTCTAAAAAAACGGTTATTAATTGCTTTATTAGTTTTTCTTCATTAAGATAGAGTTTCGGTGTGTCGACTTCGGTCCATAATCTGATAACCATACGAGCTGTCCCTAAATCTGTATATTTTAGTACAACGTAGTCCAAGCTTCAAGTAAAACTTCAGTAATGGCGTTTTAACTATTCCATTATTTAATTTATAACTCGAAATCAACATTGGTTGTGGTTTCATCAATAGATCGTTCTTTTCAGCATACTCTCTCAAGAAATCTCCAATATCTTCTCTTCCAACGTTGGTATTTTTGAAAGTTGGAGGAAAGTTTGCGAATCGTTCATAGAGCTCTTCCGGAAAATCTAAGTCGCATTGTACATAACCAAATAACTTATCCTCTTCTATTCGCTTCAGCAGGGTTTCCATGCTTAAGGGTAGTTTGTAGGGAAAATTTTTTCTAGCGTGATTTTTCAGAAAAGAGCTCATCTGAACCTGATCCCACCATCCACACTCCCTCATCTCGATAATTTTGTATCCCTTTTTCTCCAGGTGTTTTTTTCGTAACTTATCGGATTTTCACTTCTGGAGATCATGTTGAAGTTCTTCTTTGCTAAGAGAGGGTTGAGCTTCTCTATAGGGACAGAAATGGCAGTAACATCAGAAGGCTTCAAAAATTGTATTGCAGTGTCCACAAAAGCCGTCAACACTAAACCAATCAATTTTTTTCTGTTTTCCAGTTGTATAGGTGCTCTCAATAGTACAGTCTGGTCTGATTGTTTGATAGTAAGAAATAATCATGTTTTCAAATTTTCTAATCTTGTTCTGACGAGCTTTGAACTTTTAGAGATCAGAATCGAACTCCCACGTAGCGTATAAACCCGTTGGCATCGCTTGACACATGGCGAAGGGATACAATTGGCTGGCGTCTATTCCAACTATCGCCTTACAAATGTTGTTTGATGTTCGGATGAATGTCTTGTCTTTAAGAGCTTTCCTTGTGAAGACAATAGAAGGCCCACCAGTCATTTCACCTCGAACTTCTTCATGGAAATCTTTATTGCTATCGACGAAAAGATAAAATTTTGAACTTGTTGACTTCTTGTGAAGACAAATATTAGCCAAATTTGGAAAGGTACAACCGCGCTTCAATAAATCAATGTTCCGAAAATGATAAGACTCAATCATTTTACTCATTGCACTCAACGTTGGTACAACGTCTTTGTTATTATACCATCGAAGGAAATCACGAAAAGTTTTCATACCTTCCTTCTTCCACAAATCTGCTAAAAGAGTATAATTTTGTATTCCTGTCAGTGGCTTCTCTTTCAGTCCCATCTCCTTTAGGATTATCTTCTCGTGTTTCCCACACTGTATTAACTTCTCGAAGTCAGAAAACTTCTGCTCCAAAGTATTAATTTTTTTCAGTTTGCTGAAAAATGAGTCATAGGGAGGAAGTTTGTCACAGTCAAGTTTCGTCAACAAATCAAACCATTCAAACGGAAAAAATCCTTTTTTCTCCTCGGACTGATATGCTTTCAGAAATACATCCAGAGATGTTGCTCCACCGAGAAAGTTCAGAATATCGAGAAACTAAATGTCACCAAAACTAAAAGACATAAATTGGTTTGCCTTTTTTATTAACGTAGGTTGTATAGATCTATCAGTTATTAGATGAGGAATGAGATTTGTTTTGATTAGTATAAGGTCATATTTTCCACTGTTGAATCCAAAAACTGATAAAGTGTCAACATAACTATCAAAAATGACGCTGGAGATCAAGGAGCTGCTTTTGTTGGAATCGTTCAGAAATTTTTCAGATGCATTCTTATCTTCCATTTTGTTACTGATATTTGGTTGAGTTTCGGAATTATTTTTCATTCTAGAGGAAACACCACTCAACCTAGTTTTGATCTCTGCTTCCACCGCCAGCAACTTAGGTCTCATGTCCGCTTTTTTTTGTGCGGCTAGTGTTTCAAGTTGAGCTACAAATGATATGATGAGACGATTAGGATCATCTTCGCATAAGAAAATTGGTTCCTCCAACAGACTGGAGAAAATTGAAACAGATACCGGCTCATGAATTCCAGTCCATGATGTTGTAGCAGTGCTACTAATTTCCGATGAGTTGTCACATATTGCTTCAAAGTCGAAGATGGCAAAGTTTTTGAAGAGGGTACAATCTTCTGGATAAGCGATTAAGAAGTTTTCAAGTTTCTGAAACAATCTTTCCTTTAACGAATCAACGCCTCTCGAATAGACATTTTTCACTCGTTTTTTTGCAAGTTCTTAAGTGGCGATTAAAATGTCCAGAGTGATTGAAGAAGACGTCACAGCTGGGACAGCGGAACTTTTTGAAGAATTTATTTATATCATTTGCACAACACATATGGTTGTTATAGCGAAGTAATTTAATGTTTTCTTCATATCGTTCAATGCTTCGTCGAATAAAATCGCCAACTATTTCACCATATTCAATGGCAAAATCATAGATGAAGATAAAATTTTTTCGACTAAATTTTCAATTATTGGAAATTGATCCAGAGAAACTCCCATGAAGTTTTCAGGATCACAGTCAGTGTCCGAAATAAAATTGTCGAACAGTTGCATTGCATGTGGTTCAACATCAACGGATCCAAATAAATGAATGGAAATTGCGCGGAATAGACATAAGTTATCGTTATAAGGTACATCATGTCCATTTGAAAGCAGACAATTAACTTCTGGGTTTCTTAACAAAGGTTCCGGAAAAACAGAATCCAAGCTATCCAAAGGAATACTTTTAAAGAGAACTGCAACTATGGTAACGTTCGTAATTAAAACGAATCGCCACTTTGAGTTCTGGCGTTCCTGTGTACAGGTTTCAATCAAGTCAAACTTTCCAATTTCTCTTTGAAGGTTGAGTAAATAGTTTTTATTGCTCAGCAAATGCGCCCTATCCAGAAGTAAATTATTTTCGTGCGGATAAAAATAACGATAGTCGTTGTTTTCTACATTCTGCAACAGGAACCCCAAAGCTAGGTTAACTTTTGCAGCACATTTGAGATTTTCAAAAACTTCATCAAGTTTTTTGTTGATTTCGTTGGTGTCCAATTTCGATAAGCTGAAGTTGAAAACTTCTTGTCTTCCATGCCCAGCGTGCACATCTGCTAGTAAATGCTGACATGCTGCTAATTCCTTTTTCAATTTGTTACTATCTTCATTCAATTTATCAGTTAATTCGCGGATACGGGTTGTGTTTAAGCTCCCAACTTTCGTGTTAACTTGGTGTATCTTCCTGCGATGAAGCTGCAGCGAGTAGAAACTTGGATTATTTCTCTGACAAACAACGCACTTGTTTAAAGTGGTACGCTTTTTCGATCCATGCGATTTGGCAATATGATACGATATTTCTGCCGAATTTTTTTGTTGCAAAATTACAGTTTCGTTTCTTGCAGTATAAGGTACCGCTAGAACAAGTTTTTCTATGGCGAGCAATTTGATATTTTACTATAGATTTTTCACAATTTTCACAGCTGATCTGTAAATGTCGGTCTTTTGCAGGCATTTCCCAAAAGTTAGTAAGTGACTAAATATCGAAATAGGAGAGAGAAAATTTTTTAAAAAAAGAGAAACAGTCAATTTTTCTATAGAAATTCGGTAAACAAGTGTTTGCCACGTTTCCAAAAAAACGTGATGTTTTTTCATGACGATAAACTAACACAATAGTTGCAACAATTAGTCTATTTACTAAAATTGGATTTATCTTGTCGCCAACCAATCATACCAAACATTGCATGACATTGGAAAGTTCTGTCAACCTTTATTTGTTTACCTAATGTCTTCAGAAAGTTTGTTTACAAGCCATAATGTTGGGACAATTAGTTATGTTATTAAAAATAGATTGTATCTCAAGTTGTCAACCACTCAGAACAAAGGCTACATAACATCAAAAAGTTCCATCAACCTCAACTTGTTTACCTAACATCTAGACACAATTTATTTACAAGCCAACAAGTTGGAACGATTAGTTATGTAACTAAAAATATATTCTATCTCAAGTCGTCAACCAATCAGAACAAAGGCTACATAACATCGGAAAGTTCCATCAAACTCAATTTATTTACCTAATGTCTTCGGAAAGTTTGTCTACAAGCCATAAATTTGGAACCATTAGTTATGTTTCTTAAAATAGATTTTAATTTTAGTCGTCAACCAATCACAGCAAATCCATGCAATTTGACATTATGATACGATAGTTCTGCCGAATTTTTTTGTTGCAAAATTACAGTTTCGTTTCTTGCAGTATAAGGTACCGCTAGAACAAGTTTTTCTATGGCGAGCAATGTGATATTTTACTAAAGATTTTTCACAATTTTCACAGCTGATCTGTAAATGTCGGTCTTTTGCAGGCATTTCCCAAAAGTTAGTAAGTGACTAAATATCGAATTAGGAGAGAGAAAATTTTTTTAAAAAAGAGAAACAGTCAATTTTTCTATAGAAATTCGGTAAACAAGTGGTTGTCACGTTCCCAAAAAAACGTGATGTTTTTTCATGACGATAAACTAACACAGTAGTTGCAACAATTAGTCTATTTACTATAATTGGATTTATCTTGTCGCCAACCAATCATACCAAACATTGCATGACATTGGAAAGTTCTGTCAACCTTTATTTGTTTACCTAATGTCTTCAGAAAGTTTGTTTACAAGCCATAATGTTGGGACAATTAGTTATGTTAATAAAAATAGATTGTATCTCAAGTTGTCAACCACTCAGAACAAAGGCTACATAACATCAAAAAGTTCCATCAAACTCAATTTATTTACCTAATGTCTTCGGAAAGTTTGTCTACAAGCCATAAATTTGGAACCATTAGTTATGTTACTGAAAATAGGTTTTAATTTTAGTCGTCAACCAATCACAGCAAAATTTGCAAAACTTCGGGAAATTGCGACAGCCATTATTCGTGTACACAAATTCAGCAACCCTGATTTACAAAATTTATTCGAAAGCAATGAAAACAGCCCAAAGTTTACCTCAGGTTAAAGATTGTGGAACTTCGGGAAAAGGCGACAGCTTTGATTTGTTTGGGGAGCTTCAGAAAAACCAGACAGCCTTGGCTTGTTTACTTAATTTCTAGACAGAATTTGTTTACAAGCAATAAAAAAAACAACAATGTAAAGAAATTTCTTCTTCGAACGATTTTGAAGTTTTTTTTACACCGTGTTATCAACTCAAACCCAATAATTCATAGAGGTAATTCACTATTTACTCAATCAGTTGTCTCTTACTATGGTTGAGGCTATGTACGAAAACAGTCCTAAATACTTCAAAAAAATTCAAAAACGATTCAAAAACACCTATTTGCGGTGCAGAACCAAAACCTCAAGATTCTGGAATAGAAAATCATGCGTACGGTTATCATTCGTCTTCGACTGTTATCGATGGTGGTTTGTTTGGTTCCAGTCATTGGCATCTTATTTTTGGAGATATAGGTCCGGAAGATAATATTGTTTTTTCTCCGTATGCTTCTGCGACGCTAGCTTGCCATATGACTTGTTTTAAAATCCTTATTTTGCCTGAGGAGAAAAATTTTGTTACTCATGGTGCTATTGTCTCTCGCTTACATGTTGCTGTGGAGTACTTGTCAAAGCTTAATCATGTTTTAACCAACAAAACTAAAAAACAACTTCCTCTGCCTAACCCTGTGAAACAACACTCAACCATTACTACTACCACTTCTAACAAACGTGCTTCTACTATCCCCGATGTGACTGTAAAATGTTTTTGTCAACTTATGCTTGGGGAACATTCTTCTTCTCTCTATCAGATTATGGATATACTTTTAAGTGGGCAGGGAAGTTTTGTACGCGAGACTTCAGACTACTTAGTAAACTTTCAGTTCTGTAAAAATTTTAGTGTCTGAAATAGTGCTGTGATAGAAAAAAAAATTCAATTTCACTCCATATAATTAAAAATGCCAACAATTGCAATTCTTTTACATCAGGCAGGTACAAATAGAAACTTACATCTGTAGAAATAATGAGCAAAATAGATGCAAAATCAACCACACAGTTGCGAGTCTGCTGATTGCAGGGGAGACTGAATATCTCTTCTGTGCTCCATAATATCCTTCATCATATGTAAATCAGTACATTGCTGTAATCGGGAGAAAATGTCTTTATAGGCAGTCAGAGGTAGTGCTAACGGATCTGCGGGGTATAGTACGGGGTATGCGTAGCATTTCGCGAGCATCGCCCAATGTGAACCAATAGAATCAGCTCGCGATACATTCACAATTATAAAATTGTTAACTGGTAAATTTAACTGTTAATTGTCAGCCACTTAAACACCTTGAAATTTGAATTTGAGATGTTTGCACTTTTGAACATGAAATTAAATTTGGTCTTCATCCATTAGTAAGAATTCATAGGTAGAACATTTTTGGATACGTTTGTTGCAGAGTCAATGTACACAGTAGACGATTTTTCTCCCAGGAAAATAATTTCAATGTTGTTTGGCAAATCAGTATCAAATTTCAGTTCAACCGATAATGATGAGTTTGTTAGTTCGGGATGAATAAAATTGTGATTCGCCTCTTGCGTGCTAATTAAGTCAAAGACCATTATAAAGTGATGCGCAAAATCGCTTAGGGGTATTCCATGACCGTTTTCAACATAAGCTAAGGCACTCATTGAATTGTAATACAGGTGTTTGTTATCATTGGTGTGCCAGCTGTTGCGAACCCGTTTCGATAGACCGAAATTTCACTCAAATCAAACTTTTGATGGTGGTAGGGATTGATATTGTTAGTTCCAATGAAAGCATTGCTCTTGCACAATGCAACAATCAGTCGCTTTATTGTTTTTTTTTGTGACAATATCTTCATGTTTCCAACTGCGTTGACCTGCTGTTGCGAGGAATGTTTTTTTATACTTCATTGTAGCGATACATTAACAGAGTTTTTAGGAGTGTTTTTTCAATGGCTCCAACAACGTTGTTTCACACTGTCATCGTTCGAACAAATAATATTGCTTCATCGATTTTAACTTTGTAATTTTTTGCTGCTGTTTCAGTAAGGGTAATAAAATCATCTTGCGATCCTCGGAAAGAAAGTCTCAAGGTAACACCACTTACTAGATGTTTTTCACAGGAAAAGAAATCAGCAGCAAGCTTTCCATATAAAGTAATCTGTTCCAATTCTCTCACAGCTACCTGCCTTGCATCCCTTGAAGCTGCAGCAATACCAGCGAGGTTCAGCTCATCCTCGTAATCTTGACCCTTTAACCAGGTTTTCTTTGCATCGGCTCCATGCAAAAACTCTGTTTCAATAAAACTTTTATGAGCATAGTATCCATTAGCCGAGGATGTTTTTATTCCATTTGCAGAAACATTGCAGTCTGTGAAAAGTGAATGAAGAACATTGTTGACAAAATATGCGGCATCGGTTGCGGTTACATCGCCGGCGGTATATCGCAAATCAGTTCCATCAGCATTTTGTTTTCGACATTTCACTTCCAATAAAAATTTCAGCAAATCTATGAAATTGTTGCGATCGCCTACAACTTCGAATTCGAGCGATGATCCAGAGGTAGAATAGGTTGATCCAGTTTTTTTCTCAAATGGTTGATCAAAGGTGACTAGCAAAGGTGGTTTTTCAAATAAATCCAAGGAGCTGTGAGTGGCTTCGGAAAGTATTACAATATTAGTTCGCATTTCTGACTCAAGACAAAAAATCCAGTCGACTCCTTCTTGGCTGTGGTTTTCAAGAAATGAGTTTTTAGTGGAACGTTATTTGTAGGTTCGAGGTTTAGCATATTGTTGTCTTCGACGTTTAATAACTTGCCGGCCCCGTGTTATGCGTGAATGAAGAGAACCAACAAATTGTTTGCGGGCTGTTTTTGCAACCATGCTTTTCAACGCCTGCTTTGCGGACTTTCGTTTCGTTGCTACTTCAACCAACTCAGGTGCACCCTGCACTAAAAGCTCTCGACCAATTCTTTTGGCAGCGGGCCAAATAATTTTTGTTGCCAATGGTAAAGCTACTCTTCCAATACCTGCAGCGAGGGCTCCAAAGCCACTTCCTCTTTGACGATAATGACCGGAGAAAATTGGCATTGACTGTGATACTTGGTTGCTTTAATAAGCTTCCATTTCACTTGATTTCTTGAAACTTTAAGCTTAGTATCACTTTTCCTGTACCATTAAATGGAATAAGTTTTCCGGCTTCGTTCCTCAACTCCACTTTAATGTTCTGAATTTTGTTAGAAAGTATGGGCTTGTAATCCAGAATTGTAAATGTCTTGTGATGAATGGTTGTAACAGTGTTTATGCTGCCGTTTCTTAAACGCCTTTTGGACTCAATGATTTTAATTACAGGAGCTCTCACGTCTCCAATATTTTGATATTCTATAACGTCTATGTAGACAAATATTAAGGTTATATCAACTGGAAAATCACTTTGGTGTCTATTGAGAGTTTTGTGTGATTTGTATCCAATCCAATTTGAATGTATCCATCATGCGAGTTGTCTTTTATACCCTTGAAGCCGAGAATACTTGGAACTTCGTCGTTTTCAAATGAAAAACCCTCATTCGCTCCAAATTGTAAAACCAGTTTATTAGTAATTTTGTCAAAGGTAAGGTAAAATCAAATTGTTTAAACTGAGCAATTAGCCTGAGTTCATCCATTAGTTGATCCAAGCTACTGTAAATTCCTGTGCAAATTTTTCTTATGTGTCCACTGCGATTATTTGAGGCGTCAAGTTCGGCTCCCGAGTTTTTAAAAACGACTAACCCGTTTGAAATGACGTTGTTGATGTTTGATGGGAAACAAATTGAAGATAAAGCTATTTGCCATTCTCCATCCAAAATAAGTGGTTGAGCTAACTGGTTACAGAATTATGCCATTGTGTTTACAACAAAAATTTCCATTGATGCGTTGGATATTAAGTCGATTGTGAATTCTTTGGCAGGATTCATTTTATTCGTTTAACACATTCACTTGGACTAATTCCAGTTCATAAAATTTACCTTCAATTATAACATTGTCTATATCTATAAGATTGTACGTTGGTGGACTCACGGTAGCAATTTTTTTGAATATCGTAAAAACTTCGTCTGTATAATTTTGTTTATAACCTTTTCTTAATTTTTCGTCGTGCTTTGCAATCCTAACAAGGTCTTTTTTTTTCGTATTTTGGTTTTTACTTTGTTGTGTTGACTGCTAATGATATTAAAAATGGTTCATGTTTTTTGAAAACTTTATTAGGTGCTAAATGGGTTACCTGGTTAGCACGACTGTTTAAAGTATTTACAAACTCGGGAAAATCTTTAATATACGTCCAAGTCCACTTTTCTTCCAAATATTTGTAAATGATGTTTCCAAGCGATCGAATGTTCCTCTCCGCAAATGCCGACTTGGTTTCGCTTTGTGTTGTATATAAATGAATTCCTTTCTTTTCACAAAATTTTTTGAAATCTCCTTTGAACTCTGATCCCATGTCTGTCCATACTTTCTCTGGCTTTTCCTCATGATCACTTTTTTGAACGCTTCAACAGCATCTTTTGCAAATAAAGCCTTCATTGTTTGAACTCGTAAGTAACGTGATAAAACATCCACAGCCACTAACAAATATTTTACACCGTTGTTGTGTTGGGCAGCTTCATCCATATACGCAAAATCGACAGACCAGATTTCATTTAATCTATATGCAACAGCTTTCAATCGGGGAAAACGTACGGGGCTTTCGACTGAAGATAGCGAACAATTTTGCCTCTGTTGAAACCGCTAGCCTTCTTTAAGTTAGCAATGCTACCAAAAGCAGCACGGCCTTTAGTGTACAATTGGTCTAGCTGTTTAACTTGCTAGGAAGTAATTCACCCAGGGGCTGGTTGGTTTGATTTCTTCTTCTGCCTCTTCAAAGTTTCTCTGGTCGTTGTCAGAAACTTTTCTTTTCTTTCTCTGGGATTTTGAAGCAACTTCTTTGTCCGACTCATATTCCAAAAATTGCAGTCTCTCTTCAGATGATAAATTTAGCAACTTTTTGGCGTATGTGTTACAAGTCAAATGCGGACCAATATCGAGATGCCTTAATACACTGAATTGTTCGAAAGATAGTTTGCAAGTGGTTTGCTGTAGATTGTAAAGAAATGTAGCAGCAAGAACTTTTGTATTTGTACCATTAATAAGCAATCTCTTCGATGAGTCCAAGGACACAGAATCTTTTTCCTCTATTATCTCCAGTATTTTTCTCGCTCTTTCATATTTTATCCCCTTCAAGATTCTAATATCATTCAGCACTCCTTTTCCGATAGTTGATGTGTTGTCTCTCGCAAATGATTTCTCCATAGACTCGTTTATTGTACTTCTATCATTCACTGGAGCGTCAGTTTGTTGTTCTGTATCCTGTTGCGAAGCAGAAGGAGCTGACGGTGACTTCTTGTTTCTTTGGAGAAGCGATATCTGCTTGGCTGGGTTGTGAATATTTTTGTTGCTGAGTAATTGAGATATATGAGGTTGCTCTTTTGTATACATCTGCTTAGGTATTAACACAAACTCTTCAGTATGTATTTTGTTCTAGATACTCTATGCAGGGTATTGCTATGAGTTGAATGAGACTGGTGCCCGGGGGAGATTGAATCAGTTTTAATCGTTCCGTTTTCCCTACTTTCCTGTTTGAAAGTTGACGCAGTTTTTTTCAAATTTTTTTAGTTCTTTTTTATTGACTGGAACAACTCCAGATAGTACGTTCATCACACAATCACTCAGAAACCAAATGAAGTCGCCGTCTCTAAGTAATTTGGATTCAATGTTGGAATTATTGTTTGTGCTATTTGCCCATTGCTTGAGCATAAGCAAAGATTTCTTTTTCATTCGT
>NW_027453565.1:0-1000 GCF_964194025.1 Convolutriloba macropyga | reverse complement strand
TAATGGTAAAGTTTGAACAATTTTGTGGATTGGAAAACATTCTCTGATTTGAACAACTTCAGTGATTTGGTAGGTTTAATAGAAAAAAAATGTGCAGCTTAATGTTTTTGCCTGTCATAATTAAATTTGTTTGTGTGCTGGTTCCTATATGTTTGTCGGTGTGTTTTTATTTGTGGGTGCATGTGCGTGTTTGTGAGAGTGCGTTGATGTGCTTGTACATGAATGGGTCCGTGAGAGTGCGTGGAGGTGTTTGCGTTTTTTTGTTGGTGTTTCTGTTTGTATGTGTCTGTATTCGATTGTGTTTGTATATTTTTGCGTAATTGTGCTCGGGGAAAGTTTTTTGTTTTTGTGGAAATTTCTTTTGCGCCCCTTTTCTTAAAATTGAACAAAAAACATAAAACACTTAGTAAAGTAAGTAACTCAATCATACCACCAATTTTAATATTGCGTTCAAATTATCTTATTAATGGAATAAACTGCGCTTCCGGAACAACGAGAGCAAAGATAGATCGAAGCTGCTAATAAAATGAGCTTTTATATCTCTATACAGCTCGGTCAATTATTGTATTGAAAGAAAAAAAATCAGTATTTTTTTAGCTTTACATGCAGTTTTGCTTTTTTTTACCTTTCCTACCCTTTTAAAATTTTCGTTTTTTCAATATGCCGCTTGAACGGGTCAATCCCGTTAAAATAGTTCAGATACACTGCATGCAAAGCGACAGAAGCTCCGTTGGGTCCGGTTTCAGTTAATTAAAAAAGACTCAAAATCTTAGTTTTTCCTGCAGTTTTGTTTGTATATTCGGTTTCCTAGATTCGATGTTTTTGGATTCGAAGTTAAAAAAATGTGAAAATAGTTGGTTTCAATAAACAAGAAATGATGCATAAAAACTTATCTACCTAATTTCTCGGGATCGTATCACTATTCAGTGGGTGTAATTTAATATAATGAATCCTCATCATTGTTCAGCAGTTCTCATAATATTATCCTGAAAAGCAAACA
>NW_027453564.1:0-16538 GCF_964194025.1 Convolutriloba macropyga | reverse complement strand
CTTTTTGCTTTCACCTCATCGTTTCCTGCTTGCATTACAAGCTTGTAATCTTTACGTTTGTCTCCAATTCTTAGGCTGACAATATCTCCCCTCTTAAGGAGAATTTTCTCAACAAAAATTATCTGTTATCCAAAGCTTGGAACTTTCTGAGAGAAGTTGAACATCGTCATTGTTCATTGAAATGAAAAGCCAGAAAACTTGGCTAGACATAATACTCTAAGGAACTTATTTAGAACTTTTTAAGAGCAAAAATTTAACACATCCTCAATCAGTAACTACATTTAGTTGTGCTGGAAAGCAACACACTACCTTAGCACTTATAAAAAACATCAAAAATTACAATAAAGCTGAAGATTCCATTTGCTGAAGGTTCTAAAATTTAACTGCACAGGAAAACAATACACTCAACAGGCAGTTATTTGAGGGATTCGACTGACGGAATGCAAACACACTCTCCTAGCACTTTTAGAAACATCAGTAAATACAATTAATAGTGCCGGAAAGCAACACACTCTCTTAGCACTTATAAAAAAAACAAAAATTACAATAAAGCTGAAGATTCCATTTGCTGAAGGTTCTGAAATTTAACTGCACAGGAAAGCAACACACTCTCCAGGCAGTTATTTGAGGAACTCAACTGACGGAATGCAACACACTGTCCTAGCATTTTTAAAAACATCAGTAACTACATTTAATTGTGCCGGAAAGCAACACACTCTCTTAGCACTTTTAAAAACATCAAAGATTACAATAAAACTGAAGATTCTATTTGCTGAAGGTTCTAACGTTTAACTGCACCGGAAAGCAACACACTCTCCAGGCAGTTATTTGAGAGATTCAACTGACGGAATGCAACACACTCTCCTAGCTCTTTTAAAAACATCAGTAATTACATGTAATTGTGCCGGAAAGCAACACACTCTCTTAGCACTTTTAAAAACATCAAAAATTACAATAAAGCTGAAGATTCCATTTGCTGAAGGTTCTAAAATTCAAATGCACAGGAAAGCAACACACTCTCCAGGCAGTTATTTGAGGAACTCAACAGACGGAATGCAACACACTGTCCTAGCATTTTTAAAAACATCAGTAACTACATTTAATTGTGCCGGAAAGCAACACACTCTCTTAGCACTTTTAAAAACATCAAAAATTACAATAAAGTTGAAGATTCTATTTGCTGAAGGTTTTAACGTTTAACTGCACGGGAAAGCAACACACTCTCCAGGCAGTTATTTGAGAGATTCAGCTGACGGAATGCAACACTCTCCTAGCACTTTTAAAAACATCAGTAACTACATTTAATTGTGCCGGAAAGCAACACACTCTCTTATCACTTTTAAAAACAACAAAAATGACAATAAAGTTGAAGATTCTATTTGCTGAAAGTTCTAAAGTTTAACTGCACAGGAAAGCAACAAACTCTCCTGGCAGTTATTTGAGGGATTCAACTGATGAGAATTGTAAAAGCGAACTGTTAAAATCAGATTAAATTCTGAAATAATTCACTAAACAAAACATGACAAATTATCAAATTGAAAGTCAAAAATGATTTTGAGCAGGCTTCTGTAACAATATACATCAAATTAAAACATCAAAAAATACATCAAAACAAGTCATGATAGCTCTAAGATCAATGAGAATCAAAACAAATAAGACTTTGCCCAAAATCAAAAACTGTATCAATCAATTGCGGAAGCTATCGTCGTCACCAAACTTTTTCTTTTCGCAATTTTTTCATGCCACAAGCGTAGGTTTTCTTCCCTCGTAAAGTCAGATGAATCCCATCTTCCAGGAAATTTCTGTTCTTGTAGACTTGTCGATGCAAATTGAAAACTGACAGCTCTGAATTTACTAGTATATCATTGAAAGTCTTAATGTAAGAATGATTGGCTCTTGTTCTCCGTAATACTGTGCACACGACAACTCTTGGCTGATTTTCAAGTTTAGCGAAGGCATCCACCAGATCCTTTATTTGTGCCAATACTGACTCTAGCTCTTCTCCAGGTTCGTTATATCTCGAGAGATTGTTACCACCTAAGGAAAGAATTATCTTCCCGTAAGACTTCATTGTCAGTAGCAGGTCGTAGAAGTCATTCACAACGCCTCCTGATAACGAGAAGGTGGAACAACCATTTAAGCAAATGTTGTCCACGATTGAATCGCCAACTAGTGCAGTTTCGACGGCAACTTCATTTACAAAATTTGTGTAAAGGAACTCTCTACTCTTCCCCCTGACGGTCTCTTTCTTGATACGCCCTTGTAACTGCTGAGCCGAGAAAGTTTCTTGAAACCTCTTTCGTTGCGCAACATCAGGGTTACTAGCAAAGGGTTCGCCAATTCTTTTTGGGTTCATGGTTTAAGCTAGAAAAAAAGAAATCCGTAAAAGTAGCCCAAAAAGCGAGTCGAAAATGTTTGTAATACTTGTATACATAAACAGAAACATAAATTAACCCCTAAATAGTAGTTCCCCTGATACCCGGGGCTGGGTGGTCCCACTTCGACCCGTGGTGGGTGGTCCCAGTTCACACTTGGTGGCGTCCCCTGATACCCGGGGATGGGTGCACTTCACAATTTAGATAGTACTGGGAGTTTGGGATATTAATTTGGTTCACTTTGGACAACTCTTTGGCCCGATGAAAAAGACCTACTTTTAAAATTCGCTGATCGCGAAATTTGCAAGTTTCCGTATGGAAAACTAATTTTTTTTCCTAGACAAGCTACAGAAAAAATTCTTCTCTTCCTACACTCTACCTACACAGTTGATACTCCCTGACAAGTTTAGTTTGATTTCGATAACTCTATGACTCAATCAAAAAGAACTATACTTAAAATTCGTTATTCGCGAAGTTCAAAAAGTTCCGTTTCAAATGCGTTTGAAATCGGCTTTGATTTCCTAAGTACTTGAAGGAAACTAATCATGGTATATATATAGTTTTAAAGTCCGTTTCAAGTGCAATCTAATTAGCTATGTCTCGTTTTGATTGGTATAGTATTTCAGAAGTTATTATCGATTTTCGACCCCAAACCTCCGGAAATGACCACATGCTCACAGCTCGATCTTTAATTTGTTTATCAGAGTGTTTATGTTAAAAACCGATTATTATGAGTTACAATATCATCGTATCAAACTTCTAAGACTATGATGAACGATTTTGGTTTGCTCTTCGGGAAACTATAACCGAATGAGCGTTTGGTACCAATTGAAAGAAGGGAATAGTGAAAATGGCAAATTCTTTCATGGGGTCAAAAAGTTGTTCAAATTGATCCAAACTTGACATAGAGTATCCCCTGCAAATGTGGAGTGTAGCACAAAAAGAATTTTTGCTATAGCTTGCCTAGGAAAAAAGTTAGTTTTTCATACGGAAATTTGCGAATTTCGCGAATAACGAATTTTAAAAATAGGTCTTTTTCATCGGTTCAAGGAGTTGTCCAAAGTGAACCAAACTGATATCCCAAACACCCAGTACTATCTAAATTGTAATGCAAAAAGAATGGTCTGCCTTACGTTCTGGGAAAAAAGTCCGTATTTCAATCGGAAATATCGACTTATTCGCTCATTATTCGCTTATTCTATTTTCAAAAATATAGAAACTTTATTGGGTCAAGGAGTTGTTCAAATCAGACCAATCTTGGTATGGAGTATCACCAGTGCAGTTAGAGTATAAAACGAAAAAAATTATTGGTATAGCTTGTATAGGAAAAAAATTAGCTTATCATACGGAAATTTCCAACTATTTCGAATAATTTGCAATTATTGAATTTTAAAAATAGGTCTTTTTCATGGAGTCAAGGAGTAGTCCAAATCAAACCAAACTGGGTATGAAGTATACCGTGAGTACCTAGATTGTAAAACAAAAAGAATTTTTGGTACAGCTTGCCTAGGAAAAAAGTTGGGTTTCCATACGGAAGTTTGCGATTATTTCCATGGAAATAATCGCAAATTTCCGTATGAAAAACTAATTTTTTTTCGTACGCAAGCTATACCAAAAACTCTTTTTGTTTTAGACTCTAGGCACACAGGGGATACTCCATACGGAGATTGGTTTGATTTGGACAACTCCTTGACCCCATGAAAAGACCTATTTATAAAATTCAATAATTGCAGGTTATTCGAAATAATTGGAAATTTCCGTATGAAAAGCTAACTTTTTTCCTACGCAAGCTATACCAAAAATTCTTTTCGTTTTATACTCTAACGGCACTGGTGATACTCCATACCAAGTTTGGTCTGATTTGAACAGTTCCTTGATCCAATAAAGTTTCTATATTTTTGAAAATAGAATAAGCGAATAATGAGCGAATAAGTCGATATTGACCCTCCTTGACAACTCCTTGACCCGATGAAAAAGACCTATTTTTAAAATTCGTTATTCGCGCGAAATTCGCAAATTTCCGTATGAAAGACTAACTTTTTTCCTAGACAAGCTATAGCAAAAATTCTTTTTGTGGTACACTCCACGTACACACGGGATACTCTATGCCAAGTTTGGCTCAATTTGAACAACTTTTTGACCCCATGAAAGAATTTGCCCTTTTCACTATGCCCTTTTTTCAATTGGTACCAAACGCTCATTCGTTTATAGTTTCCCGAAGAGCACACCAAAAACGTTCATCATAGTCTTAAAAGTTTGATACGATGATATTATAACTCATATTAATCGGTTTTTAACATAAACACTCTGATTAAAAAAAAAATTAAAGATCGAGCTGTGAGCATGTGGTCATTTCCGGAGGTTTGGGGTCGAAAATCGTTAATAACTTCTGAAATAAGGTACCAATCAAAACGAGACATAGCTCATTAGATTGCACTTGAAACGGGCTTGAAAACTATATATACCATAACTAGTTTCCTTAAAGTACTTAGGAAATCGAAGCCGATGAGCATTCAGCCACTAAGCTCTTTTTTCAAATGGTACCAAACGCTCGTTCGGTTATAGTTTCCCGAAGGGTGCATCAAAAGCATTCGCCATAGTCTTAAAAGTTTGATGCGATGATATGGCAACTCATATTAACCGGTTATTATCATAAACACTCTGATTAAAAAAAATTAAAGCTCGAGCTGTGAGCATGTGGTCATTTCCGGAGGTTTGGGGTCGAAAATCGTTAATAACTTCTGAAATACTGTACCAATCAAAACGAGACATAGCTCATTAGATTGCACTTGAAACGGGCTTTAGAACTATATATACCATGATTAGTTTCCTTCAAGTACTTAGGAAATCAAAGCCGATGAGCATTCAGTTACTAAGACCATTTTTTCAAGGAGTCATGTGGTCAATCTCTAATTTATACGCTATACTTCAACAAGAAACTTACATTGAGCAATCCGGGCACGTTCCAGATGTTCCCAGGAAACTTTGTAAACAATTTAAAATCAAACAGCAATCTGAAAGAAGAAATATGTTGTCTGTCAAATTAGTGTTTCTCTCCTCAGGAGTTCAAACTGGGGCCAAGTTCCCTGGCCAATTTCTCAAAAACCGCTGAACAAAAACAAACGCCCTTGGTACATTTTGGAGCACTGCTTGAGATACGCATCATATTAAAAAATGAGCCCAATCGGTTAAATCTTCTAGGAGTTATAGCAAAATAACGGTACCGTACCAAATAACCGGAGAGGAGAGATACAATACGTTCAGAGCTAAAATTGAACACCTAAACCACAGAAAATGATACATAAAGTATATACAATCGGAATCTGCGTTAAACGGGCTTTTCAAAACACTATAAATTATAACAGAAGTGATGAAATTATAAGTGACCGGACCCGGACCAAGTCCTGTCAAACGCTTCTAGAGGTAAAATCAAGGGCAAATTTACTGGTCAATTTCTCTAAAACGGCGGAACAAAAATAAACCCCTTCAACACAGTTTGTAGAACTGCTCGAGATACGCAAATTTTTTCCTACTCAAGCTATACCAAAAATTCTTTTCGTTTTATACTCTAACTGCACTGGTGATACTCCATACCAAGTTTGGTCTGATTTGAACAGTTCCTTGATCCAATAAAGTTTCTATATTTTTGAAAATAGAATAAGCGAATAATGAGCGAATAAGTCGATATTTCCGATTGAAATACGAACTTTTTTTCACGGAACGTAAGGCGGACCATTCTTTTTGCATTACAATTTAGATAGTTTTGGGAGTTTGGGATATCAGTTTGGTTCACTTTGGACAACTCCTTGACCCGATGAAAAAGACCTATTTTTAAAATTCGTTATTCGCGAAATTCGCAAATTTCCGTATGAAATACTAACTTTTTTCCTAGGCAAGTTATAGCAAAAATTCTTTTTGTGGTACACTCCACGTACACAGGGGATACTCTATGCCAAGTTTGGCTCAATTTGAACAACTTTTTGACCCCATGAAAGAATTTGCCCTTTTCACTATGCCCTTTTTTCAATTGGTACCAAACGCTCATTCGTTTATAGTTTCCCAAAGAGCACACCAAAAACGTTCATCATAGTCTTAAAAGTTTTATACGATGATATTATAACTCATATTAATCGGTTTTTAACATAAACACTCTGATTAAAAAAAAATTAAAGATCGAGCTGTGAGCATGTGGTCATTTCCGGAGGTTTGGGGTCGAAAATCGTTAATAACTTCTGAAATACGGTACCAATCAAAACGAGACATAGCTCATTAGATTGCACTTAAAACGGGCTTTAAAACTATATATACCATAACTAGTTTCCTTAAAGTACTTAGGAAATCGAAGCCGATGAGCATTCAGCCACTAAGCTCTTTTTTCAAATTGTACCAAACGCTCGTTCGGTTGTAGTTTCCCGAAGGGTGCATCAAAAGCATTCGCCATAGTCTTAAAAGTTTGATGCGATGATATGGCAACTCATATTAACCGGTTATTATCATAAACACTCTGATTAAAGAAAAATTAAAGCTCGAGCTGTGAGCATGTGGTCATTTCCGGAGGTTTGGGGTCGAAAATCGTTAATAACTTCTGAAATACTGTACCAATCAAAACGAGACATAGCTCATTAGATTGCACTTAAAACGGGCTTTAAAACTATATATACCATGATTAGTTTCCTTCAAGTACTTAGGAAATCAAAGCCGATGAGCATTCAGTTACTAAGACCATTTTTTCAAGGAGTCATGTGGTCAATCTCTAATTTAAGCGCTATACTTCAACAAGAAACTTACATTGAGCAATCCGGGCACGTTCCAGATGTTCCCAGGAAACTTTGTAAACAATTTAAAATCAAACAGCAATCTGAAAGAAGAAAAATGTTGTCTGTCAAATTAGTGTTTCTTTCCTCAGGAGTTCAAACTGGGGCCAAGTTCCCTGGCCAGTTTCTCCAAAACCGCTGAACAAAAACAAACGCCCTTGGTACATTTTAGAGCACTGCTTGAGACACGCATCATATTAAAAAATGAGCCCAATCGGTTAACTCTTCTAGGAGTTATAGCAAAATAACGGTACCGTACCAAATAACCGGAGAGGAGAGATACAATACGTTCAGAGCTAAAATTGAACACCTAAACCACAGAAAATGATACATAAAGTATATACAATCGGAATCTGCGTTAAACGGGCTTTTCAAAACAGTATAATTTATAACAGAAGTGATGAAATTATAAGTGACCGGACCCGGACCAAGTCCTGTCAAACGCTTCAGAGGTAAAATCAAGGGCAAATTTACTGGTCAATTTCTCTAAAACGGCGGAACAAAAATAAACCCCTTCAACACAGTTTGTAGAACTGTTCGAGATACGCATCATATCAAAAAATGAGCCCAATCAGTACATTCTTCGAGGAGTTATAGCAATTATAGGGTACGGTACCAAATGACGAAAAAAGCATGGCGACCTGACTTCAGAGCCAAATTTGGCCATCTCAATTCCGTAAAACGCTATGGAAAATATATATGGGGATACTCCCCACTAACTGAGGATTCTAAAACACTAACATTTTTCCCGCAAATCAACTGTTTTGTGGTACCGAAAATTTGGGTCACCCAGAACATCCCAAAAATTCGACCTATTTCAACTTTGAACATTAATAACTTCTTGATTAGGCCAATTTGGGAAACCAACCAGGTACTGCAACCAAAAAAGGATTCAGTACTAACAAAATGCGACCACTCCCGTTTAATTTGGTCCAGTATTTAGCAGATATTAACAAAATACTGTTCTGTACCCCATTTTTTGGGCTAAAATCGAAGCCCAAGATCTCCGGAACCGACGCAAAACAACGTAAAACAGCGTTCCCGGCGTATTTGTGGGTGTAACTCTGGTCCTCTTCCACGTTCTAGGTCACGGCAAACCTTCATGGTGAGGTGGGAAAAAATTTCCCACCTCACCATGAAGGTTATGATTTTTTGTGTGTTTTGACATAAAACAACATCCACAGAAATTTGATGAATTCGTGAAAAAAGAAAAATTGTCGAATTAACCCCATTAATAGATACAATTAGCTTCGACAACTTAAATATTGTCTAGAAAACACAAAACGCACGCCGAAAAACTTGTTAAATTGCACAAAACACAACTCAGGCATAAAATTTAAGAAAAGATTTGTTTTTCCGCATTCATCATTAAATAACAGTTCTAAAGAATATTTCCAGGACTGTGACTAGCCAAAGAAGCACGTCTTAAAGCAACAGATTATGCCATTATTCACTTGTTTTGGTCATAAATTGAATGAGAAATTCGGAAAAGTTTAAAAAATTAAGCTCCTTTCTCAATATGATAAAACAAGTTCTTTCCTCCGCAAATGCAGATTTTGCTTGGATATCTGTTGAAAATATTCTTACTTACCACATCTGAGGTCTTTTTTTTCGGCAAATCCCAATGGAGAGGTGGGAAAAAACTTGGAAGTTGTTTCCCACTTCGCAATTAAGGTTATGATGTTTTGTGGTTTTGACATAAAACGACATCCAGCGAAATTTGACGTAAATCGTGAAAGAAAAAATGTCGAATTAACAACAAAAATTGATAATTTAGCTTCAAGGTTTTGAATGGCATTAGAGAGGCACAAAAATAGCTTCTAAAAAGCAGTTTGGTTGCTTAAAACACAACTCAGTCATTAAAATTTAAGAAAAGATAAAATTTTCAGCATTCAATCTTGAATAATTTTCCGACAAATAATTTTCACGACTTAAACAAACAATTTCATTGAATACTGGCTTGCGTGAGAAAAATGCGCTGTTAGTCACTAAATTTATTTCCCAATTGAAAACAAGTGAAAATTTGCGAAACATTCAGATCATGTTTATTTGCGATCAAATAAATTTTTAATGATTAATTGAAGAATTTGCCTAAACGTACCTCACAAATGTTTTAATTCAACCGTTCACCATCGTCCTAAAAAATTTTTACAATGATATTGTGACTCATGTTAACCGTTTATCAACACAAACAATCTGATTAAAGAAAAATTAAAGATCAAGCAGTGAGCGTGTGGTCATTTTCGGAGAATTGGGGTTGAAAATAGTTAATAAATTTAAAAAAACTGAACCAATCAAAACGAAACATAGCTCATTAGATTGCGCGGAAAACGAGCTTCAAAGCTATGTATACAATGAATGGTTTCACTAAAGTACTTAGGAAATAAAAGCCTATGAGCATTGAACCACGATGCTCTTTTTTCAATTGGTGCCAAACGCTCGTTCGGTTATAATTTCCTTAAGGGTGCATCACAAGCATTCACCACAGTCTTAAGAGTTTTTTGCAATAATATCGCGAGTCATATTAACTGGTTATCAACAATAACACTCTGATTAAAGAAAAATTAAAGATCGAGCAGTGAGCATGTGGCCATTTTCGGAGGTTTGGGGGTGAAAATCGTTAATAACTTTTCAAATACTAAACCAATTAAGACAAGAAACAGCTCATTAGAATGAACGTAAAACGGGCATTAAAAGCATGTTCACCATAACTTGATTATGTTAAGTACTTAGGAAATCAAAGCCACCGAGCATTCAGTTACCATGCCCTCTTTTCAATAGGTGCGAATTGCTCTTTCGGTCACAGTTTCCCGAAGAGCACACCAAAAACGTTCAACATAGCCTTAAAAGTTTTGGTACGAATAAATTGTAACTCGTAATAACCGGTTACTAACATAATCATTCTAATTTTTGTAAAGCGTTGAAATTAATCTACGGATGTGCTAAAATAGCGGTAAAACTTTGTAAGAAATGCGCTGAAGTTTTATTGTTTTTACGGTTCCTTAAAAACGCAAAAACTTTTTTGCGGATGTGCTGAATTGGCGCTAAAATTTTGTACAAAATGCGTTGAAAAGAATGCCGAAACTTTGACTAGAACTGTACTCAAAAGGCGCTGATGTTATGTAAGAAATTGAACTGAAGATGCGTTGGAATTTAAAATTTTCTGCAATCAATGCACTTCTTACAAAAAAACGCTGTGAAACGACGCTGACACCTGATTCAATAGACTACAAGTTAACAACAAATTGAGGCATAATTCAAAAGTTCCACAAAAGTTTCCACAAACTGCATTGAAGCCAAAAAAACCTTTCCGCTAACATTAAGGTATAAATTGTTAAGACATCATTTGCCATTAACTGTGGTCTGTCAATAAATGAGTTTTGAAGTCTTTCTGCTCTGCAAATAACACAAAACACACAAGGTCAAACTTCCCTAAAAAACAACGCACCATTACAATTCGAATAATGTTTAAACAATAAAAATCAACAAATATAATAAAAATGGCCTTAATTTTGTAGCTGCTCCTTAAAAACCAAAATTTCTCAAACTATCCAAACTAAATGATATTTTTTTTCGGAAACTTGTCAAGTTGTATTAAAGAAAAACCAATATGTATCAAGTAATGTTCCAATTTCGATCATCGCTACGGATACAACAACAACAACAACAACAACAACAACAACAACAACTACTACTACTAATACTACAACTACTACTACTACTACTACTACTACTACTACTACTACTACTACTACTACTACTACTACTACTACTACTACTACTACTACTACTACTACTACTACTACTACTACTACTACTACTACTACTACTACTACTACTGTTTCAACACTTTAATTCCAAATATGAAATAAAGGCACGGTTGGCAACAAATACAAACAAAACAAGAAGAGTTATTTGTTTGGTTATTCTGTGAAGTGCTGTACGACGAAATTGTTGAAGGCATTCTTTGAACCGGTTGCTGCTTTCTCCTGCAATCTGGTGAACGATACTTTGTTTCGTACACAGTCTCCTTCGATTTGACTCATCCACGTTTTCCGTTGCCCCCCAGGAGCGCGTCTAGCATGGACGTATTGATCGGGCGGGTCCCAATCGAGGGCACTGCGGGCTAATCTTCCTGGTTCCATTCTCTGGATGTGTCCGTACCATTTTATCCGTTTGAGCATGATCATCGTGGATAGTTGGGGCATTCGTGATCTTGACATAATTTCTTTGTTCGTTGCTTTCTCCAGATATGACACACGTAGAATTCTCCGAAGACAACCACAGTGGAAACTCTCAAGTTTTCTTTCCATTAATTTCGAAAGAGTCCAAGTCTCTGAGCTGTACAGCACGGCTGATAAAACGAGTGCTTTGTACAAATTGCACTTGAGGTGCACGCTGAGCTGCTTGCTCTTCCAGAGATTTTGGAAGTTAGCAAACCGTTGTCTACCTTCTGCAAGTTTGCAATTGACTTCCTGCAGGTCTCCATGCTTGAGGCTGACATATGATCCGAGATACTTGAACGCTTCTATGTTTTCAAACTCGTTTCCGAGAACATCTTGTACTTTGAAGGAAAACACGCGTGTGGCAGCTGCTTTAGGTTTGCCACAGTATCTCGATTGATGAACTTTTCGGCCATTGACTGTTTTGAACTTTCTTTCACACTTGTCACAGGTAAGGCTCGCCTCTAGTTGCTCGAACTTTGACTTGTCGACGACATTCTTTGACAAACCGGCTTTGCAGAATCTTGTTTGGTGCACTTTGCGTCCGGTAACTGTACTGAATTGCCGCTGACAATTCTGACATCTTAAAGACTCTTGGTCAGCCACCACTGACCGACTCTGATTTTCTAGCGACCCTGAACCTGCTACCGCAGATTGTTGTTGTGAAGCTACCAACGCTGGCTTGGCCACCGCTAAGCTTTTCAATCTTAGCTTCCGGCCATCTTGTGTTTCGAACCAGCCCGCTTTCTTTTTCGTTCCCAGCAGCACCTCCGTGCTGATGGTTAGTCGTGACTGGCTAGATGTCTCTGCCAGGAGTCCTAGTTTGCCTTTATGTGTTCCAGTGAGTATCTCCACGTTCTGTTGGATACTAGGCACTGCAACAACATTTGGGCTGTCGCATTTTACGCCCATATTCTTTGTTTTGGCCACATTGATCTTCAGACCAGCGGCTTCCGCAAGGGCCTCGATTCGATGTAGGTTTTCTTGCACCTCACTGTCTGAGACCCCCACGAGAGCAACATCATCAGCAAAATCTAAGTCAGCCACCAATCTCCCAATGTCTAATCCTCCATGCACCGAGTTAGCCAAAATGTAGTTGATGACAAGGCCGAATAGGATTGGGGACCACACATCACCCTGCCTAACGCCCGTTCTGACATCAAATAAGCGTCCTTTCTCACCTTCGGCTTTGACTCGACATTTGAATCCATCATAGCTGTTTCTTATGATGTTTATCACTTTTTGCGGAAGACCATAGTGTTTCATTATCTGGTACATCTGCTCACGATCGACAGAATCGAATGCCGCTCGAAAGTCTATGAAACAAAAGCTAATATCCAATTGAAACGCCATTGATTTCTCTATTATTTGACGCAGGGCAAAGAGTTGATCGGCGCATCCTCTGCTTTTTCTGAAGCCGCACTGCTCTTCCCTTAAGACGCGATCCACTGAATCTTTGCATCGATTGAGAATAACGGAAGCGAACACTTTGCCTGGTACTGACAATAGAGAGATCCCTCGGTGGTTAATGGGACAATTTCTGCTACCTTCCAGTCATCGGGCAGAACTTCCGTCGACCAACACTTATCTATGATGTCCCAGAGCCACTCGACAATACCCTTGTGTGCTTTCAACATCTCACAGGAAATGTTATCGGGTCCACTTGCCTTGCCATTCTTCAACCTGCGGACAGCTTCAAGCACTTCTTCAAATCGAATTGAGCTCAAGTCAATCGACAAGCTTTCAGCTGCTTCTTCGGGATCCAATCTCGTACTGCAACTGGATGTTGAGGGATTCAGGAGTTGACTAAAATGTTCCGTCCAGCGTTCAAGTCGTTCCTCTTTCGTCCGTAAGTTGACGCCAGTGCTTGAAACTAATTTAGTCAACTGGGGACTCCAGTTTCGGCAAATCTGCTGTGATGCCCCAAAAACCTCCTTCAAGTTGCCTCTGTCCGCAAAGCTCTGCCCTTCTTGGCCTTTGCGTTCAAGCCATGCCCGTTTGTCTGCACGTAGAGCTTTTCTGACTTCCTTACAGCAGTTTGTGAACTCTAATAACGCCACCGCGCTGCTGTGTTTCTTCAACTGTAGATCAGCTCGTTTCCGGATAAGTTCCAGAGAATCTGGAGAAATCCAAGGTTTGTTCACTCGCTTGTCCGGAAGGAGGCATTTCACTGCTGCTTGGTTCAGGGCTTTTCGAAAATTGTCCCAAGACTGCTCTGTATTCTCGAAATCGCCGCTCTTATCAAGATGTAACTTGACCTCCTGCGTGAATAAGTCACGCGTTGTTTCATCTTGCAGCTTTGCAGAACTGATTCTGGGCGTGAAACATGGCTTTTTAGACAAAAGTTTCATAGACACTTCCGCAATGACCAGTTCATGATCGGTAATTGTGGTTTTCCCTCTTCTGGTCCTCACATTCGTCAGACATCCTCTGTATCTCTCTGCAAACAGAATGTGATCCAGCATCTTTTTTCGACAACTCGGATCGGGAGGGTTGTAGGTGTACCGATGCACTTGTCGATGCTGGAACCATGTACCACCTACGAGCAATTTGTGTGAAGTGCAAAATGATAACAACTTTTCCGAGTTTTCATTTTCTTCACCCATTCCAAACGGGCCTCTGCAGCTCATGGTGTCATTCAACTGGTGTCCAGGCTCTGCATTGAGGCCACCGATGACACAAATACGCTCCCTATGTTTGAAGCTGGAAACTAGGTCTGAAAGTTGACTCCAAAACAAATCCTTCTCTTGGAGACTAGCTTCATTCGTAGGTGCGTAGCAGACAACAACAGCTAGATTGGCTCTCCTCCGAGCCGCGAACTTGACGTAGCAAATACGTTACTACTACTACTACTACTACTACTACTACTACCACCACTACTACTACCACTACTACTACTACTACTATTACTACTACTACTACTACTACTACTACTACTACTACTACTACTACTACTACTACTACTACTACTACTACTACTACTACTACTACTACTACTACTACATTTTTGTGTGTATATGGTGTGTGTGCTGTGTTTGTGTGTGTTTGTGTTTCTGTGTGTGTGCCTGTGTGTATATGTGAGCGCGCGTGTGCGTGTGTGCATGTGGGTGCGTCTATGTGTGTGTGTTTGTGTCTGTGAGTGCGTGTGTGTGGTTCCTTTGTGTAAGTGTGTGTAAGTGTGCATGTGTGTGCGTCTGTGTGTGTGTGTGCGTGTGCGTTCGTGTGTGTGCGTGTGTGTGGTTCCTTTGTCTAAGTGTGTGTAAGTGTGTGTGTGTTTGTGTGTGTGTGCGTGTGCGTTCGTGTGTGTGCGTGTGCGTTCGTGTGTGTGCGTGTGCGTACGTGTGTGTGTGTGTGTGTGTGTGTGTGTGTGTGTGTGTGTGTGTGTGTGTGGGTGAATTGTTTATGTGTGTGTGGTGTGTCATGCGTGTCTGCGTGTCCAAGTGTGTTAATAATTAATAATTCTGTTAGTGTCTGGTCTATTGACTGACTGTCGCGCAGTTTCGCGCTGTCTGATTTGTCGAACCACTGTCGAACAATTTCTGATTGTTCGCGCTATTTCGCACAATTTCGCACAATTTCCCGGAGTTTCGATTCATACTTCAATTATTGTCTGGACTGTCGAGTCATGGGTGTTTTGTGTCTGGATCGTCTGGTTCATACTTCCACGACCTCAACCCGGGAACCGCATGCTAAGCCCAATAACCTATATTTTAGAAAATTGATTATCAAAAGATCATTTTATTATACCAAGATGACTAAAAATCCTTAAATGTCAAGTCGTCTGGAAAGATGATTACAAATTCCGATATAGAACAAAATAACACAAACAAATTTTCAAATTTTTGCGTAAAATTGGCCTGCATATTTTATCAGGATCTACTATAACGGAGCACCACATCGCGGTCGTCAACCTTGCTTAATTTTGGATATTTCCGAGAAATGCTATCTGGAATATTTGGTCAGCATTTTTTCTAACCTGAGGACACAACTGGTGCTCCCATCTTCTCTGTCGGTTGACAACCACCGCCCACACATGAACTCATACACCCTCCGGGGTTCGTCCAGTTGGTCCAAGATGACCTTGTCCACGTACCACTCTGGTCGGTCACCCCTTCCGTCGTGACTGAGTCGCAACTGGTGTATGAAGCCTCCCAGAAATGGAGTGTGGATTGTGAACTCAGCTATGGCTCCTAAAATGTTGACAGGCGTGAGAAAAATAAGTAAAATGTGGACACGCTGTGTTGTTTTCCTCAACTGATGATGGATTATCAGTGCAGGGAAACCAAATAGCACTATATGTAACGTTAATTTTCCTCGTTTGGGGTCAGATAAACTACACGTTTGATAAACTATCGAGTGCTTCTTCGATGCAATAAATGTGACCGTAGATCTCATTTCAAAGGTATTCTGTCAGAACCATCCTAGTATAATTGTAGTTAAAATCCATTACAAATTCTTCGAACTGGAACTATAAATCTTCGTACCAAAGATGGTCACATCCACCTAAGATCAAATTTTGTTTCCTATTACCTTGCTGCAAATTCCAAGGCCGTACTTACTATATTCAATATAACACGATGATAAGGGTTTTATGTAAGGTTGATGTACATGTTCAACGTGTTATATTGAATATAGTAAGTACGGCCTTAGAATTTGCAGCCCGGCAATAGGAAACAAAATTTCACCTTGGGTGGATGTGACCATCTTTGGTACGAAGAATTTATAGTTCCAGCTAATGAATTTTAACTGCAGCTATTGTTGTATTTAGCTGCAGCTATTGTTGTATGTTTATACCGAAGCCATATTTGTCAACTAAAATTTAACTAATCATGAATAATAATAACTGTGGTTGCCACGTGATCGCTGACGAACAGCATTAGGCTTTAGCGGCCTCAGCTGACCTTTTTCCCATGATTGCCCAAATTTCAGACTTCTTTTCATCAGCAGCACTGCTTTCTTGAACTTCAATTTAAAATCAAATTATTCATAAAACCGATAAATAAACGTGTTTCAATTGTTAACTCTATATTATAAATTTTTGCAAGTATTTGGTTGCTAAACGATTATGATGCATCTCGGACCAACCTTGCCCGAAACATGCTCCATCGTTGGGCAACAAGATCTCG
>NW_027453563.1:0-13946 GCF_964194025.1 Convolutriloba macropyga | reverse complement strand
CTTGAGAATATGTAACGGTACATCGTTATCATGCCTCTCTCGAAGCATTCATTGCATATCCACAGGCGTGCGGACCTCGGGCGGCATGCAAGCAAGCCCGGCCCCCAACAGGTCTTGGGCAAAACAAAAACGTGGTGAGAGAACCTCGCCAAACCAGAGAAATAGAAGCTGATTTTGATCAGCGTGGGACCGAAAAATAAAGGAATTTGTTTACTTTACTGGTGTCACGTCCGGTCAAGAGGCGTCACGAATGTTCACACGTATATACGCTGGGCGTAGATCGACGGCTGTCTGCACATTGGGCAGTTTGGGCTCATGTCCCTTAGCGAGTACGCGCAGTCCTCACACAAGCAAAGGTGTCCGCATGGGATGAGTGCACAGTCGGCCACGCCCTCGAGGCAGATCACACAGCTCTTGCTGTGTGTCTCATGTGGCCCAAGCTGTGCAGCTTTAGATATCCGTGCAGGTTCTGCCTGAATTTGATGGCTGCTTAAAACAGCAGCAGGTTCCTGCACAGACCAGAGAACAAATGGCGGAAACTCAAGACACGGGAGCTCGGATGGGAATCGCGAGTCTACCGCGCCCAACAAGAAAGGTCCCCCGAAGCAGTGAATGAATGCATCTACGGTGTGATGCTTGGGATGGAAACCGATGTAGATGATAGGATGTGCCGGCTGGAAGATTAAGCGGGAAGGTTCGTGGCCACGAGTCGGAAAGAGGTAAGCTTTGCCGGAGCTGTTGACAGGCAGAGGCAGCTGTGACAGTGCACTACGGCAGCTTGTCTGCCGTGATGCAAGGCCAGGCCAACAGATGATTGCTAACGACGGTTGGACGTGGGGAGACATCAAGCTTACCTGATTCTGTGCCAGCGAGTTACTGCAGGAGGCCCCAGCATGGGACTCAGATGGGCTAGCGTCCGGCATCCGCGCTTCCACGGACGGTGCAGCGAGTTCAAACCTCTCAGAGCATTTTGGGCAGTGCATGTGGGCGCTCTGTTCCACGGGGTATATCCAACTGATATGGGGTATGGGCGCAACTCCATCCTTTGCGCATCGCCAGGGTGTATTTGCAGAGGAGCTAGCGGGCGGAAGCTCAAGGGGCGAGCCTGATGGGGGAGCCATGACAGAGTTGGTCTCAGAGGAGAAGGGGTGCTGTCTTAAGAGGGGCGCGGTCGCAACAAACCTGGGACAGGCAGTGACTGCTATGTGTGGAGCTGCAGGCTGTCGTACATTTTCATTCATGTTGTTACTGCTACTAGGTCCGGTTCACGCTGTGCGTGGGCACGCTGGTGTCTCCATGTACCCTGACTGGCATTGTCCCTCTCTGCCTGTCTGTCTGTCTTTTCATCAGGGTTGTTTCATGGTGTGTGACGAAAGGAGGGTGAGGGGCACTGTTTGGGCTTACGGATGCGGTAGTAGTCCTCCATCATCGACTTCCAGGTTGGTTTTATCTGCAATGTACCAGAACCTCGAACCTGTAAACCAGGAACGAGAAGCATATTTGGAAAACAATTAGTGCGACCCAGGCATGGGAGTAAGAGGCAAGTGGAAGTCTATGTCTTCAGGATGCGCCAAGTTTAATTCAGGCATCCGGGCTGGACGGAAGCTTCAGAAGGCGCTTGTGTGAGCTTGGGTGGGGGGATGCTGTTCACTGATAGCAAGACAGCGTTGAGCTTCGAGCAAGGGAAGGGGGGGGGGGGGGGGGGGGGGGAAGAGCATGGAAATGAGCTATGCACAATGCAGTGAGCCATGTTGCATACGTATGAGCCCCGAAAGCCGAAGGGAGAGAGAGGGGGTCCCGGGCCACCGAGGGGGGGGGGGGGGGGGGGGGCTGCACGCGCGGTACCTGACGGCATGCCATATCTCAAAATCACCATGTTGTTGCACTCGAAGCGTGGGACGCCGTCGTGGAATCCGACAGCCTCGTAGATTCCGTCCACGCCGGGCACCCCAGCCCCCTCGACCCGCAGCCCGGGTGCCAGCGGGTAGCACCACCCTCAGGCGGGGACCGCGGCACGGAAATTTGTTTGTACCGTGCATTCCGGTGATAGGTTTAGCGCGACCGTTACTTGGCCAGGTACAGTTTGTCGCCGGCTGTAGACCTGAACAGACCCGGGCCACCACGACCAGCGCCGCGGCTGGCCGCGCTCCGGTCCGTCGCGGAGCTGAACCTCCACCAGTGTCCCGGCAAGAATCTCAGGCACCGCCCCCGCCGCTGTCGGCACCACGACGTCGGGGTAGCGGCGGTAACGCACGAGGGCCCTGTTCACCTCGGTCTCCCAACCCCTGCCCGGCCCCCTTTGCAGGCCGCTGAGCTCCTCGAATCGCACGCGCACCTTCGACATGCGATCGTCCTTGCCGACCACCGTGCACTGAGACCAGAAACCTCTGAAGACCGACAGATCGTCGCACAAGGACGGGAGGACGGTGGTCAGTTACGATAGAACGTTGGAGTTCAAGTACACTTCCTGGGCAGGCGGTGCGGGGGGGGGGGGGGGGGGGGGGTCACACGGTAGCGTGTCTTGGAATAAGGCGACGCCAAGGGCCAAAGAGGAGAGGGAGAAGGTCAAGGGCAAAAAGCGGGAAGAGCATCCGCCAGGGCAAGAGCAGCGAAAAGGGGAATTTAGCACGGAGAACGGCCGACAAGCCCGGGGTGTTGGCTTTGTAGGGCGCGTACGGGCTGTCGCTTGGGGGCTGGAGAACGGTTGTGTGGTCAGGAGGACACAGGCCACCGCTCAACGACACCGTCGCCTCCACCACGGCCCCGACAGATATGACCGTAAGTTCAGAGTCCGCGGTTCCCGCCTGCGGCCCCGCGGCAGGCTCTACCCATCCAAGCGAGGAGCGGGCCGACCGCTGAACCGCAGTGGGCTGCTCCAGCCTCGGCTCGCCCGGATGTGACCAAGGCAACAACGACTTCATCCGGATTATCATCCGCCCACTGACCAGCGTCATCTTTGATCAAATCCACCAAATTAGGTTGGTATGTAGAGTGATCAAGACAGGTGAGTCCTCCAGAGCGGGCGACCGCCTTTTTCAGTAGTGATCCAACGAGGAAGCGACGTTAAGTGTCGGAACAAAAGACGTTGGTCTGCTGTGTCGCTTCCAACGTGCAGTGAGAGTTTTGTTTCAGGGACGATGCGCCCGATCGAGAATAAATTTCAGCGTATTGGATCTCCTATATTTTCTTGTCTGATAGAGTACAGAGGACTTCTGGCCGACGGATGGTTGGTGGGCAGCTGATGATTGTGGGACGTCATGCTGGGTTGATCGCTGCAAGGTTCGGAGCTCGCCGGCCGACTCTCTAGGAATCGCTACAGTACCATACGAGTCATCTTGAGTAGGTACCTAGGTATCCGCAGTGGCAGGAGGGAGTGAC
The DNA here is from genome assembly GCF_964194025.1 of Convolutriloba macropyga. NCBI lineage: Eukaryota > Metazoa > Xenacoelomorpha > Acoela > Convolutidae > Convolutriloba > Convolutriloba macropyga. Next base: position 10,568 of record NW_027453563.1, on the reverse strand, counting down.
AACTGACAGGTAGCCGGCAGGTTACGATAGGTACCCTAGGTAGGTACCTACCAGTACAGTATAGAGTGTATCCACGTACGAGTATTAGCATCATCCCAATTTTCCTGCAGAGTTCGAGGGAGGAAAACCTTTGTTAGGGCTGGTTAGGGACAGAGGTATTCAGTGGGAAAACCCTTCCGAGCGGAGCGAGGGTTTTCAGTCCCATATTGTATCAATTCAGCTAGCTGGCGATGCTGTACGTACGTATAGCTACCTGGTATGTAATCAACCTATCACGTATAGCTACCTAGGTAGGGTGACAGGTTGGTTACATGCCAGAATGCAGCCGCACAGCTAGGTAGGGTAGGTACTGGGTACTGGCGCTAGCTGGAGTACAAGAGGCTACCTACAGTAGTACCAGGAGGAACCTCCTGCTAGTACTACCTACGAGTACAGTTGTACACGACTGTCGCTGTGCAATGTGCATGCATGCATGTTCGACGCATTCGTGGGTACATTTGTAGTAACGCTCCTGATTAGGCAATATCTTGTAGGGGGCTGACCGAACCTCGATCTCGCGGGCAGGGATCCATATCCGTGCGTTCGCCCCTTTCATTAGCGGGGTAGGCCGGTGCCCGGTAGGTTTGTAGGTTTTTTGTTTTTTCCACCCTCGGGCCCCGGGAAGCGCTAGCTAGCTAGGTGGATAGTAAAATGTACATTATATCAGATTATATACTCGGAAAATATCCTCATAATACAAAAGTCAAATGGTGTCCCGGGGGTGGGAAAAAAAAGTCAAATAGTGTCAATTTGTTTGTACGAGTACGCGTATGTATGTATGTATGTATGTATGTATGTGTGTATGTATCGGGCCACCCCCAGATCGTGCCTAATTAGGAGCAACAAACAAACAAACAAACAAACAAACAAACAAACAAACAAACAAACAAACAAACAAATCCTTGTATAATATAAAAGTGAAATGGTGTCAGTTTGTTTGTATGTTTGTTGTCACGCTCCTAATTAGGCAAGCTGTGGGCCGGGCCCGGGCCGAAGGCCCGGGTAGGTCCGGGTCCGTGCGTTCGCCCCTTGTCACTCTTATATTAATATGGAACTTGGGCAGTTGCACTCCGCGAAGCTGTTGGGTTTTGGGTACCTAGGGTACCTAGTGTAGTAGACCTTACTCCTACTCCTACTCCTACCTAGTCCTACTCCTACTCGTTCCATATCATATCCTTCCATATTGATTGGTATACGGTAGGTACCTGGAGTAGGTACCCGGAGTAGGCTGCTCCTTTCGTATGTAATTACCTTGTCACCTGGAGTAGGTACCCGGAGTAGGTACTCGTAGGTACTAGGTACCAGTAGTTGGGGCAGGAGTAGTAATGAGTAGGTACGAGTAGAGAGAGAGAGAGAGTACTCGTACTTACAAGTAATGAGTATCCTTAGGTACCTACGGTACCTACGGTACTCGTAGGTACAAGTACCAGTAAAGTACAGTACCAGTACCAGTAAATTCGTATACTCGTACTGTACCTCCTACTCGAGTACCCTATACGGCCACCAGTATTATTACTCTAGTACTCGTACTACTATTAGTAGTACCTACTCCTAGTACCTACTAGCGTCCTGGCTGGATCTAACGGCTCTCGAACATCATGCAATTGATCGGACGGCTCCCTAATTTTGCACCAATCTTGTTTGAAAATCTTGCGGCCTGTGTAGTTCGGGACTAGAATCTGACGGCATACATTAATTATATTTTTAATCGTGCGGCCAGAACAGTACACAGTACGATCGGACGGCTCCTAAATTTTGCGTCATTACTATATCGCTTATCTCACGAGTACTCGTACGGAAACAGTTAAAAACAGAAAAGTGAACGTATATAGCATGTACTCGTACGGGATACCACTAATCGCTCGCGCTGCGCTTTGAGCAGTACTCATACTTCGTACTCCCCAAAACCCAACGCTTCGCTGAGATAATAAGGATGTTTGTTTGTCACGCTTCTATCGCTAATTAGGCAAGCTCTGGGGGTGGCCAGCCCGGGCTTTGTAGGGTAGCTTAGTACAGTACCCGGACCGGCTAAATTGGCCTATATCGATCTGCCGGGTGAAAGGTTGTACCAGTAGGCGCCACTAGGCGGTAGTACGTATCCAAACGTACCTTAGGGTACGTAGCTAGATCGACGGTAGGTACCCTACGGTACACTTTTGACCCCCATCATTTGAGGGCAGGCCGGAGCCCGGCCGGATCCCAGATGTAGTTAATAATTAAGCGCCGATCTATACAGCTACCTAAGAAATAAGGGCCAAATATTATTAGTAGGCCACTTCTCAGTAATTTTTTCGTTTTAGTATTTCCGCCTTTTGTGGAGGTCGAGCCCGAAATGGGACTTCTTTCAAAATGTTTAGTGGCCGTTAAATCCGGGGGCATTTGTGGAGCTCCACAAATCAGCCGCATCGGAGACCATTTCGGCTGAAATAGTTTGATTTGTGGAGCTCCACAAATGCCCCCTGCTCGCTTCCCTCCCGTGACGCTGTACTTTAACCTACGAGTACAGCGTCCCACACGGAATTACGATCAGTGGATACGTCGGACCGCTGACCATTCCGTTCCGCCACCCGCGTGCGCCGCCGCCCGCGTTGGTCAGGCGGCCGATACGCAGAGTGACCGCCTGACCAACGCGGGGCGTTGCGGCACGGGCAGCTGTTTCGCCGCAGATTGTGCGGCACTCGGTGATCGTCGGTCCTCGACTCCTCGTACCCTGCTCGTACTAGCAGGCACGGGTGATCGCTTGGGACACTTGCACGAGTACTCGCACGGATTTGTACGTTTTATACTCTGGGAACTAAAAATTCATTAAGAAGTCCCTTCTTGGACTATTTCAAAAATAAGACTTAGTAGGGTTTAGGGTTAAGGTGTTTAGAATTTTAGGGTTTGGAATTTTAGGGTGTTTTTGGGTTTATGGGGTTAGGTTATTTAGGTTTTTAGGGTTATTTAGGCATTTGGAGACTTCTAGGGTTGTTAGGATCTAGGGTATGGTACGTATTTTTGAAAAAGCCGAGAACTATATTTGAAAAGAACTAGTAGGTAAGTCGTATGGTCCCCCTTGTTGTAGATGGTATGGTGCCTACCCCAGACTCCAGAGGAGGTTGAGGGATGTCAGGAGATGGCACGTCGGGTTATTGCTGATGCATTTGAGATCCCAAACTACTGGTGTTGTGGGTATGTCTTGGATCAGGATCACCTATTCCACGATGTCTTTGTCACCCAGAGCACACTCTCTTGTTCTGACCTCATTGAGCCATATTTCTACACCTGCACCCACATTGGTAGGCACGGCCTGAACAACAAGCTTTGTTGCGTTTGTGCCCATCATGAGGGTGAGGTAGATGATGAGTTGAGTTCCCTGTTCAGGACAATCATGCCTGTCTGTACCGTATGCATTGCCAAGGGCTCTAACATCCCTGTGAGGTATGCTCAAAAACCTACTAGTTCTTTTCAAATATAGTTCTCGGCGTTTTCAAAATACGTACCATACCCTAGACCCAAAAACCCTAAAAGTCTCCAAATGCCTAAAATAACCCTACAACCCTAAACACCCGAACCCCCTACATCCTAAAACACCCTACAAATTCTAAACCCTAAACTTCTAAACACCCTAACCCTAAACCCTAAGTCTTATTTTTGATATAGTCCAAAACCATTTTTGAATAAGACCATTCCGATGCTCCAAAAGAACGTGGTAGCCCGTGCTGCCCGTGCTGCTGTAGCTGCTGACATGCAGGCACGTCGCAATGCTCAGAGCAATGCTGAAAACACCACTCACAACTCTGACACCCATCCCTCAAGCAGAGGTGGCCGTGGCCGTGGCTGTAATCGGGGTAGGGGTAGAGGTAGAGGCAGGGCAGGGGCACTCGGTGTGCAACAGTCGCATGATGCAACATATATATTGACATATATATTATGCATATTGCCTCTTATCCTATGATAGCACTTGTGCTACAGTGCACATGTTGTGCGCCTGCTCTTTTGAGCTCGACGCCCCTAGGTTTAGAGCACGTTGTGACATTCAATACACATATTTGCTATCGTTGGTCCCGAAAAATTGCATAAAAAAGTGCATTCCAGTGTGTTGCATTGATTGTCTTGCTTGCCTCACAGCTGTGCATGCCTGTTGCACCGTCGCCAGTGCATAAAAGAGCAGTTTGCAGTCAATATAGAACTCTTTAGTACTTTACTCAGTACTTCAAGGTCAAATAAGATGTTCGGGGTGAGGGGCAAATCTGAGGGGTGTGACCTAAAACAACAAAAATCATAGCCGCCTTAGCAGTCCTTTTCAAAAATCCTTTTCTAAATATAAAAATTGGTCTTTTTCAAGTACTGATTTCTGAGAAAGACCATTTTTTTCTGGGCTTTTTCAAACATGCCAATTTTTGAACGAGGTTTTTTTTTTACTTCGTTAGATTTTGGATTCAACAGTGAAAATAGCAGAAAAAATGTTTGTTTTCAAAAATAAAATGCCGGCGGCCGGCACTGGGGGGTACAAACCCGTGCCTACGCGATGCCAAGTCCGGAACCACGGCCTTGGTTCTAACTTCTCAGGGCCGCGGCCGCGGGGTCGAGCCGACCCGGCCGCGGCACCGGTGGGTTACCCCGCCTTCGCAGTGGAAACTCCGGCGGCAACAACAACAACAGCGGCGGCAGCCGGCAGCGCCAGCGGTGGCAGCAATCAGCAGCCCAGGCAGTGGCCGTACTCTGCCCAGTACGTACGTACGGGCGGCACGTTTCCGTACGGGTCGTACGTACGTTCCGGAGAGTAACAAAAACTCCATTTTTGAAAAAATACCGAAAAATCAAGTAGATAATCCTTTATATTTCAATAGGTATCCCCCTTAATCCTCTATTTTTTAAAAAGATATCCGGCGGTTCATAATTTGAATTTCCAAGCAGGGGGGGAGGTACATATTTGAAAAGTACCAAATCGATATTTGAGAAGAACCATTCGACCGCAATACAGTGTCGGAATAGTAGGCCCACGCCCGAACCGCTCCTAGCCGCAAGGCGCAAGCTGGATCAGGCTGGATGCCCCCGGCATGACCCGGCGGCCCGCGCGGGATGATCATCGGACGGATGCCCCCCTCACCACCGCGGGACGACACCCATTGGGTTCATGCACCCCCGCGGGTTCGCAAACCGCTCGGGCGCTAACACGTGGGGGCATCTAGCGCGAACGCGGCTACATATGGCTATTATGGAACATACATGCACCACGACGCGGTGCGACGAGCTTCGGTACTCCCGGCCCGGAGCAATCCGCAGCCGGGATAGTCGCGAGATCATAAATATACAATCTGCTACATTATCCACAACAGTTTGCGCCCCTCGAAATCTTTCCGATAATTTTGTCAAACGCCGATGCATTGAGCTACAAATTACACAACCATCTTTGGCTCCCATGGATGCAAAACAATGCAATATTATGGCTCGTTCTAGCTTAGTTGTCGAGGAAGCGGTAAGGTTATAATACATGACATAGGTTTTTGGCTTAATTTCGGTTCTAACTTCTGGTTCGGGAGGGTGCCAAATACATGTTGCACCCAAGGCGCAAAATCGACCCTCTCAATTTGAGCGTGAATTTGACAGCTACTACCACTACTCGTATGCGTACAGAAGAGCTTTACGAGGATTAAGGACTGAGATGAGGACTTGCGATACAGTAATACAACGTCCCGCCCGGTTGTCCGTGGTCGGCTAGAAAAAGGTGAAAGAATCACAAAATTCAAAGCAGAGTGTATGGATACCATAAAAAAAATAAGGATACGTATCCTGCCTGTACAAATCTGCACCGGAACCAACCGATGCAAGTGCTAGTACTTAGCCTTAACTTCATCAGTATCTCTGTGACATCACATTGATGTATTGATTTATGCCCCTGCTGTCCACGTGCCAAGGGTACGTGAGGAGACACGTCAACACATTAAGTTTCCTCTGACCTCTCCTGCCCTCAGGACTCATACGAACACTCGTACGGTAGGTACCCCTTGATTTCTCTTACTTAACCTGTCCCTAATTTCACACTCTAGCTAGTAGCAGCACTCTCTCTAGAGAGCCCTTATTTATAGATAACAAGCATTAGTGTAACAGATAGGTGTAACACCATCTACGATACTAACGGTAGGTACTGGATGATGCGGAATGCCGCACGAGTGTGAAAAAGTGCCAGGTGTAACAGTGTCGGTATGTGATTTTCGCATAAGAAGCCAACCCCTTAGGTGTCAAAGCCGACCGGGGGACTCTGATGTAGTTAGGTTACCTTCCAATCAACATTTTCTTCCCCGTGCACATCTTAAATAGAGGTCATCCCGTGACGCCGTGACCGCCAGCGCGTGATAGTGTTCTAGTCTATTATGTGTTCGCCCTTCTCTTATTATTAGGCTACTGTTCGCTAAAACTAACTTAAAAGCTTATTTCGATTTCAAGGATTATGCCGTCGAAATAACTTTTAAGTTTTTCGGCTGGTGTCGTGGCTGTACTGTTCGCTAAAACTAAATTAAATTCATACAATGACTGTAAGAATGCGAATACGTAAATGCCCCGGTCAACGAACACGACTGTCGCGACTACAGCATGCGCTGCTGGTACGAGGCACGAGCGTGCAGCCGCCCACAGCTCGCCGCACCGCGTCATGCTACGCGTTCCGCAGCCTTCTCTAGTTTGTCTAACGTTATTGAATCCTATTGCGACCCTGAAAGATTCCAAATCGGCGTGCCCGTGTCGTCTCGCGGCGTGGATGGGGGGTTCCGCGCGATCCGCGGCGAGGATGGGGGCATCCGGCCTCCTGGCGGGCACAAATTGCCACGCCAGGCGCGATTCGGACTATTTCGGAACGCTATTTCGGCTGTCGAAATAGAGCCGCTATTTCGACAGGATCGAGGCTGTCGAAATAAGTTAGCAGGAAAACGTACCACGTTAGTTTTAGCGAATAGTAGGGAAATGGCCGATTTGGCCACTTTTGAAAATAATAAGCTTAAGTTAGTTTTAGCGAACAGTAGCCTTAGAGAAAACCACGGGCAGGGTACAGTAGGTAGGTAGGTGGGTAGTGGGTACGTATCGACCGGCTGGCCAGCGGGTGTGATTGATCATGTGAACCTGTCGACGTGTCAGCGGATTTCCCACAGTACGATACCAAAGTACCATGCCACGTTATATATGAGCCTACTCCCACAGTACTCGTACGATTGTAGCACATGCATGACACCCGGCCTGCATGTGGATAGCTACGAAAAAGTGGGGTAGGCCGTTATGTACGGTAGGTAGGGTGAGTGGATTGTTACAGAGGGGCCTCTCTAGAGAGGCCGAGGGCGCGGGCCGAGAAAGCGACAGCCGACAGGACTCTAGAGGCAGACTAGTAGGGTAGGTACGAGTACGAGTACAGGTCAGACGGGTGGAAAGCCCGCAGCAGGCCTCTAGACAGGGTGTCATGCAGCCAGGTAGGTAGGGTAGGCCGCAGGGTACCTACCTGCTTTGTACAGCTTATGACATGCACTGTAGCGAGTACGAGTAGCGGCATATTAATTAATAAATACATCTTAATAAATACATCGCGCCATTTGTGGATAAAAAGCACCCATAAATACCATATTGTACATAGCGATACATAGATTTTTTATAGATAGATAGGCGGTAGGTTGTTGCTACTATACAATAATAATATAGAATATTGTACATTTATACAGGGGTCGTGTTTTATTGGACCCAGTGGTTCCAGCCTTAATTTGGCACATGCCGAAGTAACCCAAACACATTAATAATGCACCAATCCGGCATATCTTTGTGAATCCTGCAGCGGGTACAAGCATGTAGGAGGAAAGCGCGGGCCGGAGGATATTCCTCCTGGCTGGTACTCGTACTGTACGAGTACAAGCGCATACGTACGAGTGCCGACTGCCGCTTGCAGGCAGGGCAGCTGCCGCATGCCGGGCATGCATGCCCCCCTCTAGCGTACCCTCTAGAGGGTACCCCATGTAGCGCTAAATGGTTTTTTTTTACGCACCCCCGGCCGGCCGGCCGGGCAGGTGATCAAGGTATTAGGTACCCTACCTATACCTGTACTTATACCTGCCTATACTAGGTACCTACCTACTGTACGAGTACCATCACATCATGCATTATTATTATAGAGGACATTCCCAATCTCGGGCACGGTGTTAAGTACGGAATTATTATTATTATTATGGTTGTAATTTTCAAATCAGGCCCCGGCCTGGCTCCGTCCGTACTAATACGGGCCGATCAATTATAAATTAAAGAATGTACGTTTTGAGCAAATTGCCGAATGACGATATTATGATATTCGATATGCCGTTCTGGTATCCGCTCCTGCCTGGCTGGCTGCCTGGCTGGCTGACTGTCAAGTGAAAGTTGAACGACTGGAGTCTGGACTGACTGGACCGAAATATCCCGATAACTTCTCCTGAGTCCGACAGTTCGGTGCACAGGATCCCTCCAATATCGCAATACACTACATTATTATGAGCAGTACAGTATACGCCTACATTGATCGATTGGGAGCAGTTCTGACTGAGCGATGGGAGAGAATTCTGTCCTGGCTAGCTGCAGCATGCCTCAACAGGCTGTGCTTGAGGCATTGATATCAACAACTTGGGTGCGATCAGAATCGGTGCAACACTGTACAAGAAATCAAGAAAGGCCCAGATTTGACGTCGGCGTTCGGCAGGCAGAAACTAGAAACAGACTGAGGGTGGTGGACCACAGAAAATTCTCCATCACTCAAAATTGAGACGTGGATCTGCGTGGATGCTATGCATATTCTAACTGAAGGAGATGTCCCTTAAAGTATTCTGTTGGCCGGCACTGCTGTTACTACCACTCCGATATATTCTCAAGGGTACAGTATATAGGGTGTGGCTTGACATGTGCATCTTTTGCCCCTGCAACACTGTTATCATCAGATCCTCCATGTAAGTAATTCCTCTCACGGATCCTGCTCCGCCTCCCCTTGCACCCCTCCCTCGATCTGCAGCCCCTCCGTTGAGTGCATTGGCACTGCCATGACTGTACGTTCCATGTCACCAGCAGCGTTTGTAGATCCCTCTGGCCGGACACTGTCCATGTACGCCTCTTGTGGCCTCCCTCGACTCCAGCTGGAGTGGCACTCCGCGTGGGCGGCTGCGGCACCCCTCTTGCATTACCAACATCAAGACCGGATGTGCCCTACCCTCATCCCCGCAGGCCCCTAGCAGCCATGCCTCACACATGGGGAGGACGACAGCAATTGCATACTGTCGTAAACGGCTTCAATGGCGGGCAGCCTTGGCAGCCGTTGCACCCCTGTGTGTGATTTCGGCCGGCCGATGTGGTTTCCCACCCTCATTCAGGGAGGCCTCGCTCATGGGCAGGGCAGTGATTGCGTATTCTCTACGAGCCGCCTCCATGGCCAGCAGCCCGGTAGTCCCTGGCTTGTCCCATTTGATCCAGCTCCCTGGTCCCTGCCTACCCTAGTGATGGAGAGTTGTCCCGTAAGTCCTCAGTTTTGCTCCGCAGTGATGGGAGTCTCCGTCAGGATTGCACAGTAGCGGCACGCTGGCCTGCAATTAGCCCTTCATTTTATCAGTTCTGATATAATCAGGCCGTCGAGGTGCATGGGGAAACCTCACGGCAACATGCACCAAGTGGATGCCTGCTCGTTTCTCTCCCTCTCCATCCATCTCCGTGATGCTTCAGCCGCCCGGCCCCAGGTACATGCCTGCGTATGCTCCTTCCGTTTTGCACATCGACGCTGTTGTCATTCCATCGCTCTCTGTGACTGACTGACCGGTTCCGCACCACGGTGTAGGGGTGGGCAAGTCCCCCTCTGTGTGTGTGTGCGTGCGTGCGTGCGCGGGCGGCCCTGCACTGCTGTCGTCCCCTCCCTTTCTGCACCTGTGGCTCCGCGCGGTGCGGCCGCATGTGGTGTCGCCACTGTCGCCACCCTGCCTCCCTGCCCATGCCCTGCACTGTGCAATTGCAATGCTCCTGCGCGTTGTTTAGGCGGTCAGGCAGGGAGCCAGAGTGGATTGTATACGAGTGCCATGGCCCCAGCCCCCATGAGTCCCTTCGCACCATTCCTTATGGATATGGCAATCCTGATGCGAGTGCAATGCTCTGATGTGTGGGCTCCGGGGGTAACTGTGCAATGCATGTTGGTGTGGTGCGGCCACCTGTGCCCCTCGCTGGTGTGGCCGGTCCGATTACCTTCCTATGTTTCTGTCTAGGGATGCCCTGCAGTATGCAAGTGTAATGCTCGGGTGTGTGTGTGTGTGTGTGTGTGTGAGTGAGTGAGTGAGTGAGTGAGTGAGTGTCCGCGCCTCAACTGCACCGTCGCTCCCTGTTCGCATCCAATCCGCATGTGATTAACACCTGTAGTCTTGTCGTCTCCCATCCCACGTTTCTTCCCGGGGCCGCTGTGCACTCATCGAGTCCAATGCTAGTTTGAGTTGTGGGTTGGTGGGGCACACATGTGGTGCATCAGTGTGTGTGCGCGCATGCGTGTGCATGCGTGCGTGCGGTGCCCCCCTGTT